>NC_090265.1:485695016-485998766 GCF_040414725.1 Anabrus simplex
TGACATACCATGGGTCTGCATTATTATCACCATGCGAGGAACACAATGAGTCTGCGTTACCTGGGATTAGTTAGTACCACTATAGTAGGAACACCATGGTTCTGCTTTACCAGTGTTTATTACTATTATGAGGTGCCGGTGACGAGGATTTTGGGCTCCTTTGCACAACAAGTATCATCTCAGAAAATAAGGCATTATGACTTGGATCCACTGATTGTTTTGGACTCATGGCCATTTTTTCATCATCATTCGTTTTAGATTCTAATCTGTGAATTCATTTTGAAGTTTTAATTATAGTTTCATTTCGTTGCACCCGTACCATTAGGGGCCGATGACATAGCTGTTAGGCCCCTTTAAATAATAATCATCATCATTATTTTTATTATTGAGAAAGCATAACAACTCTCTTTTCATTAGTGCTTGGATTGCCTTTCGAGATTCACCTTTGTAGAAAAAAAAATAGCTAAAAATGTGGAGCGTAATCCATTATATTGCAATATTAACAGGGTATGCTTTTATTAGCGATTTTGATCTAAAAATGAAGTAAAATAAATTACGGGAATCACCCAAGAGTCTTATTTAACGTAAGTATACTTTGACAGTGCAGTTCGCCTTTGCAAGCCCTTGCATAATAGATGGAACAAAAATGGCGGAAGGACAATAGTCTCAGGTAGATAGAACACGTGAAACCGATGACTTGGAAGATGCTTGTGCAACGTTGCTAGGTCGGTCCGTCTTGCAGGCAGTGCAACAACAGCAATAGCAGCTAGAGCAATTGCCGTAGCAGAGCTAGTGGTGAGATACCGGCAGATGTTTGTGGATGCCTCCCAAAGAAACTGGCTCTCTGGCTGGCTGGCTTTATTCTGGCTGAATGGCCGGTCGCCAGCCTTTCTATTCATCAGCTGGCTTCGTTCTCTCTTCACGCCAGGCAACTGCTCGGGGTGAGGGGTGAGCTGGGAGCTGTACACTCACAACCCCCTCAACATGAACATACGTCCCGTGTTATACATCTTTCCACACGCCGAGAAATCTAGATCTGTGCTCTTCTTTACATTTGTCTCTTTCCCCACTTTTGAAACAAATGTCTCAGACTTACATTTCATTGTCGTTTAGTGGGGGCATTTATATTGCATGTCGTCTTTTGCAGTTTTTGCATGCTTTTTTATGTTTATATAAGCACATTAATCCATTTCTAGACAGTAAGAGCTCGATTTATATTAATAGTGTGAAAATTGATATGGCGTTACAACACATTACTGTAACTTTGATACTGTTACAGTATGGTAACCCTTGTTCTAGGGTAGCTATCCCTTGTGGATTCTCTCTCTCTATTCCTGCCCGTATCCCAATTAGGTGGGGTCGGTGGTATGTGTGGATAAGCCCAGTTTTACAGCTGGATGCCTTTCCTTGTACCATCCCTATGTAGAGAGATGTATTCACTATTACGTGTTTCTGAGGTGGTTAGTAGTATGTGTTGGGTGTAAACGATGATCTATATAAACTCAATCACCAAGATCCCCAGCCACAGAAAGTAACCAGACGTGGTTAAAATCCTCAGCCTGGCGCTCTGAACCGAAGGCCACTGCATGACCAAGGAGCCGACGTTCTATTTTTAAAATTATTATTATTATTATTATTATTATTATTATTATTATTATTATTATTATTATCCATCATTTTAAATCATTTTATGGCTTACTAAATTATTCACACCAAGCTAAATTTTGAGCATTCGAATCAAGAGAGTGATAGAAATAATGTCATACTTTCGATGGAGAAATATAGCGAGGGGTAATATATATTTTGAACAGAAAGTTGCTGAGTGAACGTTGCACCATTCTTTAAGAGTAACTGATTGATTGATTGATTGATTGATTGATTGATTGATTGATTGATTGATTGATTGATTGATTGATTGATTGATTGATTGATTGATTAATGAATAGTGACTAGGAAAGTAAAGAGTTTTAGTCAACTTGATACCAAGTGGGATACAGTGTTTAGTCTTGTGCCCGTCCGCCTTTGCCTACAAGAATTAATCTGGTTTTCATTTTTGTTTTGGGCTCAGTAAACCCTCTTCGGAAGTACAAGACTCGTTTTCACATTTCAGGACATTTTGATGGGAAATCGGCCTGAAATAATTTTGAGTGAACCAAAAAAGTCATTGCCTCAGCTAGGAACAGCTGCTTTTCTTAATATAGGCTAGGCTTTTATTTCTTTATTTTTGTCTGAATAATTTAGATTGATAATTTTAAATTTTCACTTGATTATCACTCTTGATCTCCTACTGACATAGATTATTCAATCTTTGGTTGTCAGGAATATCCTGTTTTTATATTATTACTACATGTCCTATTCGTTTTCCTGTAAGTACTAGCTGTTTAAAAAAAAAAAAAAAAAAACTGACTGCTGTTGCTACATCAAGTCTGTGAATTCATTTGGAATGATAGACAGCTGTTAGCTTTGAGTTTGCCCTTTATTTACGGACTCCTCCTTATGGTTCACAGGATTTAATGAAGTGAAATTAAGTACTCCTCAAGTTTAAGTTGACATTGTTATTTTATTTTTCATCTTTTGGAGTGAAATGAAATTTGATGCAACTAGGCATGCAACAATACTAATTCATTCCAGTGTGTCAAATTACGTTACCAGTTTTCTTGTTCGAATTGTCGCGCGATGCATGAACAGTGTTTGAAGAGTTCTACATCCCGACTTTAAATTTTAATGTGTATACATAGAGATAGTATGCTAGGTGTATGCTAGGTTGTTAAACTCGTTCTGTATTTTCTGCTAAGAGGTAGACTACAGAACACTTTCGTTTAGCTTATTGAAGTATGAGACAAGTAATGGCGTGGTTTATATTTACTTTGATTACTTTCTGTGCAGCGCAAGAAATGTTTGTAATATCAAAGATGCAATACAATAATAAAAGTTACTTATAACATGTCTCACAAAGACACACAATCTGGAAATGTTAACTTTTACAAACTCAAATGTTTTTCTTCCAATATCTAATGCAAATAAACCGTAATAATGATTTTTATTTGTTTTTAAAATGAAGGTTGCCCTTATTCACTCTGCCTTACTACCGTGTATGGCCTCCTCTTACATTGTTCAGATCTCTGACACAGTGTAGCATGCTTGCGATCAGTACATTTATGTCGCCTTGAGTAAGAAGGTCCCATTCTATCTGGAGAAGTCTAATGTGGTCTGGGAGTGTCTGTGGAGGTTGTAGACGATGAAAAACAGCCCTTTTCAACCTCTCACAGGCATGTTCAATGCAGTTTATGTTCGGTGAATTAGCTGGCCAATTCATACGATTGATACGCGCGTCTTTCATGAAGTTTTTCACGTATGCACCTCGATGAGGGCGAGTATTGTCGTCGTCAAAAATGAATTCAGCGCCATATTTATCTCAAAAGGGTTGTACACATTTTCGAAGAATTTCATCGGTATACTGCTGTGAGGTAACGTCCCTCGAATTGGTATCAAAGGTGTATGATGACCATGCCTAATCCAAGACCAAAATATTACACCTCCACCTCAGGCGCATCCACCTCTTCAACATGCTGGTACTTTCCACCGCTTCCTTTACGTTCCCACGTCCTTTGTCGTCATATATTTTGCCTAAGCGGTGTCCGTGTTTCATCTACAAACATGAAATTTCACCATTCATCCAACCTCCAATTGAGTAGTTGGATAACCTATCTTCTCCTCTCAACATGATGACTATTTTGTAGTGGAACACGTCGAATCGGTCGAACTGACCTTAAATAGGTACTATGCAGCCGATTGCGTACAGATCGTACAGATACACGGATCCCGTTTACCGTCAAGAAGTCATCTCGTAATTGTTTAGCATGTGAAGTTGGTCTCCTCTGCGTTGTTACGCAGATATACCAATCTTGACGTGACGTTGTCATCCTAGGTCGATCTTCCGTCGGTCTGCCAGTCATATCATTGCTCTCACGTTACTTTTTCCACGTTTTTCGACACTGCACTTTGGGGAACCCCTACGATTCGTGATACTGCTGCTTGTGTATGTCCTCCATAAATAAGGGCCACAATTCTGGCTCAGTCAAATCGGGAATTACCGTTGCACATGAAACGTAAACACTAGCTGAAACTACCTGAAATGGCATATTTCGCCCTATGCTGAATACAGACCGTAGGCAGCGACATCTGCTGTATTGTAAACGAGAAATTGAATTACTTGTATGTAGGCCTGTAGTGCTCTGTACTACTTACAACAGCACTATACATGCCCTACCACATAACGTGACTAATCCAACAATATTTCAATTATTTTTTAGGTGTATGTTTCCCTTAGTGTAAAATACTGTCCTTCCTTCCTTCCTTCCTTCCTTCCTTCCTTCCTTCCGTTCTTTCTTCTTTCTTTCTTTCTTTCTTTCTCTCTTTCTTTCTTTCCTTCACTTCAACATGGGATTAGTTTGTCATCAACGTCCTGTTTCCACTCTCACGTAGACGATAGCACGACGAATATGTGGTGAAATACAGCATGTTATTTGGATTGCATGTGATTCGCATTTGATTTAGCGCCTGGGAAGGAAGTTCTAGTTCAACCTACTACTTAATCGTATCCGATACAGGTCGTCACAGAATCGATTGCTGAGAGATACGATAAAGTACCAACATAATTTTTAGCCATGATCGTTCGTGTGAACGGGAGCTGCTTTCATTGGAGAAATTCCTTCATAGTGATAGATCAGTTTTATTTTTCATATATACACTTTGTATAGGACGTGGAATGGGTAATTGTATTTAAAATTGTGATGTTCGAGTTCAGTCTGTCTCTATCGCCACTGTAGAATGTATGTCTGCCATCTTAAATATACTCCCTTTGTTTAATTTCTTTTATTCATTGCCTGATTGATTGGCGCATTAATTAGTTTCATAATCTTCTTGTTAGTGAGGTATCTTCTGTCTTTCTGCAGTAGGAAGGCCGTCATGGTTCGAATCCTAGCCAAGCATGTGGTATTTTTGAATTTGAAAATGTCACGGCCCGTGGTTCATATTCCACACAAAGGGCTTCCCCGTGTTTTAGCAAAAATCAAGTAAGCTTGCGGGCTTTTCCTACTTCGGTTTCTGCTTGCCATCTTTAAAGGAGAGACTCGTCATGCACTTACATAGTTTGACGTTTTTTAGCCAGTGGTATTGAATTTTGCGTTATTCGATTCTGCCTCACCCTTGGCAGTACGCCATATGAGTCAAAATGGTTTAAAATATTCGTCATAGAAAGAGAGGGAACTGATCGGTTAAATTTATTGAATGACTGTTACTTCCTGAGTTACAACCCCCTTGTTTTAAAATATATGTTCCAAATTTTGTTCAGTTTGTACTGTTGTGTTGCTATTTCCAGATAGGTGTTATCTCTCAGTTCCCGTTCAAGTGGCCTCGTGGCTTGAGTCACGTACTGTAGATTTCAGCTTGTATTCGGGAGATAGTAGGTTTGAATCCCACTGTCGGCGGCCCTGAAGATGGTTTTCCGGAGTTTTCCATTTTCAGGTTTTCCATTTTCACACCAGGCAAATGCTGGGGCTGTACCTATCCCATCGTCACCATAAGACTCTCTGTGTCGCCGCGGCGTAAAGCAAGTTGTATCACTCTCTTATTTTGCTCATCGGTATCTTGTATATTCTATTTTCGCAGTGCTTGGTGATTATTGCTGTTGATTGGGATTTCAGAAGATGTGGAAAAGTCGGTGAGCAAGAATATCGTTTTTTATTCATGTGATAAGTTTTCTAAAGCTTTACTTACGGTTGCTGAAGTAACTAAGTTATTTTTATGACCACTATTTTTCATTAATAATTTTGAGATGAAGCCTGTGTTTCCCCTAGTGTTATATGCTCATCGTTTTAAAGATTGTCAATAATTTATACCGTGCTGTGTTCACACATGTAAGTCGAAGCTTCAAAAGATCGGTTTTGTTTCTAATGTGTACTTTTTCGTGTACCATGAATATGTTAAAATTGTACTTCTTCAAAGTAATGTTGATGCCGGCAGCAAGCAAGCAAGCATACAAACAAAGTACAGACAAACATAAAAACATTATTTGACGTGCCGTACTAATCGTTTTTTGTGTTGTTCTGTTTTACCCAAATCTTTGAGCGTTTTAGTAGTCATACTTTAAGGTTAGAATTATTGCTCAGGAACGTCGTATGATCGTTTGTAGAATGTTCATTTCTATGCTTAGATTTTCAGCATGACAGATAATCCATGCCAGTGTCACTTCGAATAGTAGAATCTGTCTAACAGTTGTAAGTTGCTGACTTTAATATGTTCGTGGGTTCCCAGTGTTCTACTTAGTCGTCATTCACAGAATTGTTTCGCAAGGTAGCTTTTTGGTGATTTTCTCCTACCTTGACCAAAAGTGACCTCTAGAAATTCAGTAGACTAGTAAATTGTTCAAATGTTAACACTGACTTCGCTTGCATCCGGGAGATAGTGGGTTCGAACCCCCACTGTCCCCAGCCCTAAAGATGGTTTCCTGTGGTTTCCCATTTTCACACCAGGCAATTACTGGGGCTGTACCTTAATTAAGGCCGCGGCCGCTTCCTTCCCACTCCTAGCCCTTTCCTATCCCATCGTTGCCATAAGACCTGTGCCGGTGTGCGACGTAAAGCAAATTGAAAAAAGAAAAAACAAACACTGACTTCTGAGAGGTAGGCAGTCTATATTTTGCGTCATACAGTGAAATACCCATCAGTTTGTTTGTTTCTTTCTTTCTTTCTTTCTTTCTTTCTTTCTTTCTTTCTTTCTTTCTTTCTTTCTTTCTTTCTTTCTTTCTTTCTTTCTTTCTTTGAATGGTGTTTTGTTTCAAGCTTGAACACCTCAAAAATGTGTTACAAGTCTAATGTGGGGGAGGAGTAGGAAGTGATAAAGATTTATCCTCCTCGTTGAGCAGCGGGCAGAAAATCTAGAGGTGATATTATTGACAGTCTGAGGGGAATGTATTGTTGGCTAACTCCATTCGGAGGGGCTAGGGTGACCCACATTCCGATACTGGACACTAACAGCACCCCTGTCTGCCTGCTTTCCTGCTTGCTTACTGGATCCCCCCGTACTGGGGCGGGACGGGACATCCCAAGAAAAGGGGTGCTTCCCCTCTTATTCTACCGGCACGTGGACCCGTCAATGAGACAATTAGTAACAAATTAAGACGTTTGGTTTTGTGGGGAATCCTTTAACCGGTTGAAAACTACTGAAGTATGTAGTAGGTGTGTTCCGCTCTACAAACTAAACCAAATAGCGTGGCTAGCCTTTTTACATTTTTTTCTTTACCCACTTGCTTCTCCCTCGCCCTCACTGATTATGTGTATGAGGAAGATTGGCCTGACCTTCCCACACTGCACAAAAAGAGGCTTGTAGGCTATATGAGCACATGTACTTATTTATATTTTTTTTTCCTAGTAATATTTATCTCAAACACAGACCCGGAACTATTAATGTGGTAACAGCGACAAACAAAAATCTTTCTTCAGCTTATTCGAGGTATTTCTAAGATCCTTAAGTCACTGAGCTAATCACGTCAGCGTCATTCAGATTTGTTTATTTAATTTCCTATTTACAGCAAATAGGTTTTTGGCGACACTACTATAAGAAATTAATAGGACTGGGTAGTTATTGGCTGTGTACGCATAGGTTTAATTTACAGCCCCCGGTATTCACGTGAAATGAAATTGGGAAACCAGGGGAAACCTTCTCCAGGAATGCTGACGTTGGAGTTAGAGCCCACCATCTTCAAATTGCAAGCTTAAAGCTGCACGATCTTATATTGCGTTGCTACTTCGCTGAGAACATTCAAAAATTGTATGTAACTTTGCCATTTTTCTTATAATTAATCATGATGGATACAAGAGTGCCGTATTTGAAATATTATTTGATTATTGTTTTAGTTTATGTTAACATTGCACGTATCTTAAGACTAACTTCTTGAATTCTTGATAGAAAAGCAGAAATAAATCCTCTTATATGAACTCCTTTTCCTATGGTTGCGCAGGAATTCGGCCCTTGCGAGAATGGTTGGGAATTAAGGTTATCGTCATTCCTTTACAAACTCGGCCCTGGCTGTGCTGCCATAATATTTGGATTGTCCTTACACACACACAAACGCCTAACTTGAATTTTGCAGTAGTTCGTATTATACAATCCGGGAAGTGTCATTTAGGCCGTTGCATACGAGGTAGCCTGCTGCAGTCCTTTTCCTCCAACCATTAGATGATATTTCACTGGAATAATTAAGCGCACTACCAACAATTGTGAATACTTTTATTCCAAACTTTACGGAATGTCTTTTTTCTCATCCCTGTACATTTCAAGTTTAAAATTTTGAACAATATGTTTTTTGTGTGAGTCTTAAATGACAGTAAGCCTATATGAAACTGGGAAGTACAGAACTAATCAAGAGGAAAATTGAAGAGGAGGGAGCATTTTTAATGCAGAAGAAAATGCTAGAATTGCACAACTGTATTATCAGCCGGTATGACTTCATTCGAAATGTATCGACAAAATATCTTCCCATCACTTAACGGTATTGATTTAACACATTTAAACATGTCAACAAAATTTGTACAAACATAGCTAATATTACTAAACATAGACAAATGTACCAACAAAATATGTAACAATACCAGCATTGACATACAAGTCTTTATGACATCAGAAGGAAAATAGGGCCGAATAAGTAACATTCACAGTATCAAATTATTTACAGTAATTAGTTAACAGATACTGTGTGATTGTCCATATACCGTATTATGATACTCTCATCAGTTGGGATTAGCATACTGGAAGTTCACTCGTTTCACAGTTTTATTGAATGTACCTCGTGGGATGAGTCATGTGAATTCCACCATGACGGTGCTTGCACCATGATGTGGTGCAATAGTATGTAACCCGTACATTAGAAGATGGCGAATTGCTCTGTATGAAGTAGTGGACTTTCGCTGGTATCAATATGTAACGAATCTGGTTATTCATTTCCAAGCGTCCTTTAATCTTCAAATCGTCTTTTAGGAATTTCAATTCTCACTCGTTCACTATTGGCGAGAAAGGAACGTACAGTTCAATCTATTCACTTGTAACATTGTTCAAAGAGTCCTGAAGAATTACCTATCTTTGAAAATGTTCAGTTGCATTTGTAAAGCGATACTGTGGATACTCCTTAGACTCGCCAATCGCCATTTTAGAGTCAGACTATTGCTGGAATTCTACGCATACTAACATTCAGTTGCCCAACGATCAATACAATCAGTACAGGACCGTATTTATCGTTGGGCAGCTGAATGTTAGTATTTGTAGAATCTCTATTTAATAAAGCCAGATTTGATCAGAAGTCCGCATATTTCCTTTGTGCACGTCCGTAAGTACGTGGGTATCTATCTGCTCTGTGTTTGTTCGTTCCTTGGTGGCTGAACGTTTGCAATTTAATCTCAACTGCCTCTTTTGCTCTGATTATGATTATATTCCCAGATAGAATGATCCTTTTTACATGCTAGATTACTGTCTGAAATCTCTGTGTCCAGAACATTTGCAGTTTTGTGAGCTGTACCTTGCACCGAAGGCTCTTGAATCCCTACTTCTGTCTGATGCATCCCCTTCGGTAAATGGAACAATACAATGCTTGCTGTTATTATCTACCGAAATGTTATTTTGGAAAGTTCCGTGCTCTTTTTTAAAAACTCAGGAACTCTGAAACGATCTGGGATGCTGGAAATGTGTATCGGACAGGTACATCCGTGATTGTTCCTAGGTTCCAGTCACTCTAAATGTTGGTAAACAGTGAAGAGAGACATGTGATCGGTAGTATTATGCTGATAATGCCGGAGTATAACACTGTGCAGTTTCGAGTCATACAGCTGAAGGGTCAATTTCCTCTCGGTATAAATGAATTGCAGACGCATATTCAACTGCGTCGACAACTCTCTAGACGCCCGAAGGCGTGGTGTTGAAGGCCAGTTAGGCATCCCGCTCGTTGCCATCAAGGAAGGGGAGGAAATGCGGACCGATCGATATTGTGCTACGCTTTCAGTTTCTTCGTTTAATTGATCCTGCTGGAGGCTTGGACGCTCTTGCAGTGAGTGAATGCACTCTCCTCCGTCACACAACTCGTGCACTGCCACTGACTAGCTAACGTAGTGGCAGTGTTGCCACATATTCAATGACATCCTCGCACTCCAGGTTTCAATCTAAAACGAGGAAATGTTACCAAGCTTGCCGTAATTACAGTTATAGTTTATAATAGGTTAAAAATACGGTAAATCGGATGTAGTATGATATTGTCGTTGTTACTGTACGTTTTAAAACATTAATTCCGAAACGAAATTTCTGATTAAAATTAAAATAATGGTAATACATGAAAAGTGCCTACTTGATAAGTAAACGTTCGAAGTTTACTTCTTTTAACAGAATATCCTAATAATATGTCGTCGTACAAAAGACTGGCAGAAGGGTTGGTATATGGTTAAAAAGCTCACCGTGTGTGTGTGTGCTTGAAAATAGTTTTACCATCTTGGGACGAGGACACGAATTTTCTTTACTAGTTTTGGGATTGCAGAATTTCGTTTGTGCGAATCTCTGTCTTTCATAATAGAAATATTTTCTTTATTGCCATAAACTCTCACAATAGAATGTACAGTCGCTCAAAGAAAACTATGGGCAAGTTCCTCCCGGGTACCAGATTCTCAGGAACAATTGAAACTATACAGTGTTTGTTGTGGGCATTCACAGAGTTTGTATCTATATGGGAGGTGAATTAATTGTATTTTGATAATAATTTAAAAAATAAGTTTGATAACACATTAAATGCGAGGGACATACAATACCACGCGCTCATTCTTTTTGAGCTACTATACACTTCTCGACAAACCGTGATCGGATGAAAATTGGCTGGTCTCACGGAGAAGAAGGACCGGAAGGAACGACCCGAATGAAGCACACTTTATCACATTAATACGCAGAGGTTTATCTAGTCTTGGCCAATAAAAGAGCGTGCTTAAGTGTTTTTAAAACGAGTTTTAATTATTACATTTGCTACACTGCTACATTTGCTACATAATAGAATTACTAAATTTAGTGCTAAGTATGTATTGGACAAATGTTGATCAAGAAGAAATAAAATAAAACACCGAGGGCTACCAGCCCCGAGGAGACATTGGCCTACCAAGTGACCGCTGCTCATCTCGAAGGCCTGCAGATTATGAGGTGACACGTGATCAGCGCGACGGTTCTCGGTCGTTATGTTTGTTTATTTTAGACTAGGGCTGTCATCTCCGTTTGATAGCTCTTCATTTGCAAGCTCGCAAGCTGAGTATAGCTCAAACCGACCTAAGTCTAGATAAAAATCCCTGACCTGCCGGAAATCAAATCCGGGGCCTACGCGTAAGAGGCAGGCACGCTACCCCCACACCACGGGTTGGTGATAAAGAAGAAAGACGAAAAATATTTTATTACGGAAGACAATAGTACGCATCGGATGAGGTATACGAAGTTTTGATGCTGATTGTTCTTCACGAACCGAGCGAGTTGGTCTTTCGGTTTGGGTCGCGTACCTGTGAGCTTGAATTCGGGAGATAGTGGATTCGAACCCCACTGTTGGCAGGCCTGAAGATGGTTTTCCGTGGTTTCCCCATTTTCCACCAGGCAAATGCTGGGGATGTACCTTAATTAACGCCACGGGCGCTTCCCTTCCACTCCTGGCACTTTCCTATACCACCGTCCCATAAGACCTATCTGTGTCGGTGCGACTTAAAACAAAATTGTAAAAAAATCTTCGTAACAAGATTCCACTCAATTTCAGGAAGAGTAGGCTACATTGATTCTGTGAAAGAATAATGTTTTAATCGTGTTGCTTTCATTAGTAAAAGTTGGATACCGTCCCCGAAAAATGATTATGATCGCTGTTTTAAAGAGACTGGCATCTAGCTCATCGACCCTTACCTCGAAAAACTCATTCCTCTTTGGTAAATCATCCAGCCAAACTCTCTCTTCCCCTATTATAAAGAAGGTCTTTCGTATATTCTCACTACATTTTAAGGCGTATCACGTTTTACAATCTACATATCGTCGGAAGATAGGGAAAACGGGGATTTGACTTCTAATTGAAATCTTAGTAGTTTTGAAAGGTGACGCTTCCGTGGCCCAGACGGCGGCGCGTCGGCCTCTCACCGCTGGGTTTCCTGGTACAAATCCCGGTCATCCATGTGAGATCTGTGCTGGACAAAGCGGAGGCGGGTCAGGTTTTTCTCCGCGTACTCCGGTTTTCCCTGTCATCTTTTATTCCAGCTACACTCTCCATTATCATTTCATTTGCCAGTCATTAATCAGTGCCCCAGAGGAGTGCGACAGGCCTCGGAAGCCGGCACAATTCCTATCCTCGCCGCAAGATGGGGGTTTCATTCATTCCATCCCTGACCCGGTCAATGATTGGAAAACAGGTTGTAGGTTTTCATTTTTAGTAGTGTTGAAAGGTATTTACTTTTCAACTGTACAGTTTTTTTCACTTGCGTAAGCTGATGACGACCACAGCCGGATGAGACGGTGCATTATCCTGTTGGAACATCCCATCTTTGTCAGGAAACATGCAGTCCGTGAGCGACCGTAAATGGTCATTATTCACTAACGAAAGTTGTGAAGCTGTTACCATTGACTTTTGTGGTTACATGAACGTGTGGTCCCAACCCATGGCATGTGAACACCCCCTACACCATTAGGGAACAACACCAGACAGTATGGTGCCTTGTTGACAGCTGGGATCCATGGCCTCATGGGACTTGCGCCATACCCGAACCGTGCCATTAGCCGGAAATAACCTGAATCGTGACTCATAACCAGGCCACCACATGTTTCTAGTCCTTCAGGGTCCAAGTGAGTTGGTGGGTTTTCTGCTTCCATATCCCATGGAAGCTAAGGAACGTTACACTGATCTGTTGGATTCACGTCTGACAACTCCTCCATTTAATGTGAATGTGATTTGTGCTCTGTTAGCACGGACAATTCTACACAACCTCCGCCGGTCACGATCATCAGGTACGTTGGACGGCCACTGCGTTGTCCACGGTGGATCGTAATGCCTTTATTTATTTCGACGTCCCCGGTACACACGTGACACCATGGATCGAGGAATACTGATAAAGTCTCCACAACTTCAAAAAAATTAATGGCCCAATCTTCTGGCACCAACAGTCATGCCCCGTTCGAACTCTTTTTGTAACTCATGTTGCCTTGCCATGAGCATGTAAACAATAGTCAATCCGAAGAGCAACACTACCCCTTAACAACTAAAGCGGGTTTAGGCCGTTATTGTTACATTGTGCTATTCCATGACTTTTGGCGTGTCAGTATAATTGGTCAGAAGATAATTTAAATTTTAAATGGTTAATTAAAAAATACAAGTTTTTATAAATTTTGATAGTGCCTATTTCCAATGCCTAAATCTAATCTGACTCATAAGGAAGAAAATCTGTAACAGGTTGTTTGTAAATTAAATTCTTCGACTACTATAGGTGTACACCTCATTCAAGTTTCCAGCCAGCTCAGAATTCCTTTCGTCATTCATTTCTCTTTCCGAGAACAAGTGTGAAAGTTTTAGGTCCGTCGCTGAGGGCATTATGAACGGTCAATGGTTAGTGTAATGGTCTGCTCTACGGCCAGATTAGTATTCATTCATGCTGAATCTCCGTTCTTCTGGTTAGGTTTCAAACCCGGCATACTTGAAATATGAGCATCTTGACCTGGTGGGACAATGGAGGCTGCGAAGTTGCCAGCACTAGTGCAGCTTCCCACGGGGTTACTGAGACAGCCACTCAGCCGTGATGATAGATGGAGTTCGAGACCAGGTGTACCAACTGAACAGGCTGCGGGAACGAACCTCCAAAAGGAAACCGTTTATGATCTCAGTTAAATGATGGAACATTAAAATCACGCCTGTCGTATGGATAGATTATAGTCTTGTTTTTTTTTCTGTTTTTTTTTTCTTCAGTGGAAACCACTTCTCTTCAGTTTCGACTTAGTTAATCTATAACCGTTAGGTTCTTCAGTCTGTCAAAAACTAATTCAAGACTTAATAGTATTTTTTCAGGTATAATGTGTTATTTAGTCCGCTTCTGTGGTGGAGGTCCGGGTTCGATTCCCGGCTCTGCCACGAAATTTGAAAAGTGGTACGAGGGCTGGAACGGGGTCTACTCAGCCTCGGGAGGTCAGCTGAGTTGAGGGGGGGGGGTCGATTCCCACCTCAGTCATCCTCGAAGTGGTTTTCCGTGGTTTCCCACTTCTCCTCCAGGCAAATGCCGGGATAGTTCCTAACTTAAGGCCACGGCTGCTTCCTTTCCTCTTCCTTGTCTGTCCCTTCCAATCTTCCCACCCCCCTCAAGGACCTCTGTTCAGCATAGCAGGTGAGGCCGCCTGGGCGAGGTATCGATCCTCTTCCCCAGTTGTATGCCCCATTCAAAGTCTCACGCTCCAGAACACTGCCCTTGAGGCGGTAGAGGTGGGATCCCTCGCTGAGTTCGAGGAAAAAGCCAACCTTGAAGGGGAAAAGGTTTAAGAAATAAATAAAGATAATCTGTTATTTATTTTTTTCTTTTTCAGATAATTCCTAAATGTATTTTATCCTGAATTAGTTTTCGTCAGAATAGGTACATTGAGTATGATATGAAAATTAGCCTTTTCAAGACTAGAGGGAAGTAGGTAAGAATCCTCAGGGAATTGAATGACAGATTGGAAATACAAACCTGGAAGAAGTAGATAATTTCAAGTATTTAGGATGTGTATTCTCCCAGGATGGTAGTGTAGTAATCGTGAATTGCAGCAAAGGTAATGCATTGAGTTCGCAGTTGCGATCAACAGTATTTTGTAAGAAGGAAGTCAACTCCCGGGCGGAACTATCTGTACAGCGGTCTGTTTTCAGACCAGCTTTGCTTTAAGGGAGTGAAACCTGGGTGGACTCAGGATATCTTATTGATAAGTAAGAAGTAACAGACATGAAAGTAACGAGAATGATTGTTGGTACAGATATGTGGGAACAATGGCGGGAGGGTACTCGAAATGTGGAGATAAAGTCTGTCAGGAATGAGCTCGATTGATGAAGCTGTAACACGTAAAGCGGCGTAGGTGGAGGGTGGAGGAGGATAGGTTATCTTGGAGAATAATGGACTCGGTCATGGGCAGTAGGAGAAATAGATAGGGAACAAGACGACGATGGCTAGACTCGGTTTCTAACGATTTAAAGAAAAGGGCTATATAACTAAACATTGCCACAGAACTAGTTACAAATAGAGGATTACCGGGTGAGTTAACCGTGTGGTTAGGGTCGCGCAGCTGTGAGCTTGCATCCGGGAGATAGTGGGTTCGAACCCCCCTGTCGGTTTTCCGTGATTTCCCATTTTCACACCAGGTACATTCTGGGACTGTTCCTTAATTAAAGCCACGGCCGCTTCCTTCCCACTCCCAGCGCTTTCCTATCCCATCATCGCCATAAGACCTATCTGTGTCGGTGCGACGTAAAACAAATTTAAAAAAAGGATTGTGGTGGCGTTTAGTAAATCCACAGAGGCTTGCAGACTGAACGCTAAAAGGCATACCAGTCTATAATTAAGATGTAGGTATGATGTACAGTAGTTTTCGACAGAGTGAAGAAACTAAGTGTTACAGATTTTGTATATTTTCAATCTTACGTTGATGCCTGCATTTCAGAAGAAAAAATGTAATAGTTAAGTGACGTATTCTCATATTCGCGGCCGCGATACGAATACTGGTCAGTTAATGCGGGATTTTTCAAATGGACCATCATGTTACTGTTTTTACTGTAAGTGTGTCCCATAGGTTGTGCCCACAAGATTTAAATCGAGGGTAAACAGAAAGCTGTGCGTTTTCTTGACAGAAGTTTACAAATAGTGTTTTTGGTTTCACTTCCTACTAACTACTTTCATGGTGTTGGGAGACGCCGAGATGCTGAAATTTTGTCTCGTAGAGGTTCTTTTGCATGGCGGTATATCTATCGACGCTAGGCTGGTGAATTTGAACACCAGATCCCGCCAACTTGAGCGCATGAAGCCAGTGCTGTACTCCTCACCAGTCAGACAGGCAGTTTACCATCATCCAGTGGCATTCTGAATTTGACACCTGCCTCGCGGACGACGTCTTTCTTCTCTCTTATCTGCTAATGTAACCAGTGTTGTTAAAATCTCTTCCCTTGTGATTAAGGAACCCTTATTATGAAGTGCAAGGTTGGCGTTCCGGCTTTACTAAGAAATCTGAATTCTTGAATTTGGATTTCGTCAGCTTCATGAGGTAAATTGCGAGATATCCTGGCCCTGTGGTACATAGACGGGAACGGAAAGCGACTAACCATCCTACTTTACATAAATTCTATTTCAGGATAGGTGTTGTATAGTTGTTGGATGGAGCTAGGACCAAAAATTATGACGCTGACGTAAGAGTCTTGAAAAAGGATAAAACGAATTACAAATTCCATGATTTTAACTATGTATTATAAATTCGGTGTACTGACCACGACCTAATACGTTGAAAGTTTATTTCATTATTTTAAATTGCCTTTACCGCGAGCATGAGCTCATCTTTAATATTCATAGCCAGCAAGCCTGGATTTTTTTTACCTAACCACGGTATACGTTTTCAGTCGTTAAACTCTGTATACACAGTTTTACATGGAATCCAAACCAAGGGGTGTGAAATTCCATTTTGAAAATCTTCGAACGCTGGAATACTTTGGCATAGTCATGATATGTGTTGTTGAATTCAGCATCGTTTGAGTCTATCTGGCTATGACTGCATTCACTACCTTCCATATCGATTGCCCCTCAGTTGTCTTCAGAAGGCTGTACCTGCCCCGTTCCAACCAAGAGACGGAAACTGATTCTGGAACCATCTCGACAACACTCGCACTACTCTTGATAAATAGACGAGGACGACGGTTTGTATACAGTAAATGGTTCCGGAATTTTGGAGAACGTGTTGTGGATGATTTTTTCGGCAATGAGGAAACACTAGGAAATAAATATTAACCTATGCAATTTTTCGAATGAATTACTCTTTGTATACAGCCGAAGTAATGAGAGAAGATGAATTCTGTGAGGCGGTTACGTTTCCCGTAATTCAAAATAATTCACTGTCGGATATTGATGTTTGCCGTTATTTTAGCCCCCGGGGACCCCTGAACTCCCCTCAGGGGTCCGGGAACGAATATTGTTGATAAGGAAATTGTCTTCTTCCCTGAGAAGGATTTCTTTTAAATGTGGGAACCATGTTAGAAATCCATTGGTTTCAAATTCGTTAATTGTTATTAATACAACTCATAAATTCATTTGATTATTTTCGACAGTCTTCATGAGTGTTCAGTTAAGACTAAGTTTAAACACAGTAATCACGAACATTTTATATGTCATTAATGATCGTTAGTTTAAAAGACAAATACACCTCCGCACAGGTCATGAAAGCCCTTCCACCATTATTAACCGCATTATTCTATAATCTCGAAAGAACGCTGTCTTAGAGGTGGTGATAGTGGTGATTATTGTTTGTTCTTTTTGTTTTGCATTTTGCTTTACGTCGCACCGACACAGATAGGTCTTATTGCGACGATGGGATAGGAAAGGCCTAGGAGTTGGAAGGAAGCGGCCGTGGCCTTAATTATGGGACAGCCCCAGCATTTGCCTGGTGTGAAAATGGAAAACCACGGAAAACCATCTTCAGGGCTGCCGACAGTGGTCGAACCCACTATCTCCCGGATGCAAGCTCACAGGGATTTTAACCTTCATTGGTTAATTTCAGTGGCCCGGGGGCTGGGTGTTTGTGCTGTCCCCAACATTCCTGCAACTCACGCACCACACATAACACTATCCTCCACCACAATAACACGCAGTTACCTACACATGGCAGATGTCGCCCACCCTCATCGGAGGGTCTGTCTTACAAGGGCTGCACTCGACTAGAAATAGCCACACGAATTTAAATTAATCTAGTAGTGCGTTGTGTATTACTATGAGTCATTGAGGTATGATGCTATTGTCCGATCCTTGATACTGAGAGTGGTATAAAGGGATTTATACAAGAGTTTCTAAGGATGTGAAGTTGAAATGAGTATTTAAGCCTGAATGTGTAGTGAGGAAATGGAGATTGAGTGTCTGATTAGCTGCAGCCTGAAGATATGCAGGAACCAGGTGTCTATTGTATGGATAGATATTCAGCAATGAGATTGTAACAAATTTTACCAGATCATCAATTGTAGGGTGGGGAAAAGTGAACGGGTGGGCGTGGGTGGTGGGTCGATACTGCGAATGGGGACTATTAATTCTGGATGGTTTGGTGGAAATGTGGGACGTCCTCTTCATTGGTGAGAATAGACTGGATGGTTGTCCCCGCAGTTATTACAGCGGGCGGGTTAAAGGGTGTTGGGGCACTTGGTGAGTGCAATTACCGCCGATGGGATGATTTGCTTTGCACTTGGCTTTTGCATGATGGTTATCGATGAGGCATCTTTCACACCTGATTGACTGTGAAGGGTGAGCACGAGAAGGTTCGACTTTGTGTTGATGGCGATGTATTGAGACACCACTGGCAAGCAGTGTGACCGCGGTGGCTGGCGTTGGCAGAAGAATCCGCACTATGAATGTTGGGACCCACCGCATTCCGGATGCGAAAGGCCTTCCGAGCTGGCACTCCGTCCGCATTGAGCTCGGCGAGAATCGTCTCTTCTGAGAGCGAAGGTCCACATCACGGATGATGAAACTTAGATTATAACCTGGGGGTGGAGGTGGGTGTTGAGTGGGTGGTTGTGAAGGGGGCTGAAGAGAGGTAGCAGATCAGAACGGAGTTGCTCCGATTGTGGTGGTGAGTTGATTTGCTGCTGTTTCCCCGTTGTTTTAAATGATGATTCCTTTTGAAGTTTTCCTGATATCAGCCATGTCTTCTCGGCGTATGTTGTAACATAGAAGTATGGAGAAGATGGATTGTGGTGTCTGAAATTCTGGGGAAGTGTTAAGGAGGTGGTGGTGATGGAAGGCCGTTCGCATCCGGAATGCGGTGGGTTCAACATTTATAGTGTGGATTCTTCTGCCAACGCCAGCCATCGTGGTCACACTGCTTGCCAGTGGTGTCTCAATACATCGCCATCAACACAAAGTCGGAACCTTCTCGAGGGAATGTGCTGTATGGTGGTGTCCATTGGAAGTTGAGACACCCCTGCAAACCTCCTTTATAGGAAAATGCAGTAACGGAGCACTAGGAGAGATATGTACCTACATTTTTATAAATGCTTGCCTTTGGCTTTTTATATAAAAATTAAGTTCCCAGATGGATACTATAATTTAATTTCATCGATTGTGCATATTAAAGTATTCAAGCTCTTTAGACTTATTCAATACACTTCAGGCTTTTTCGAGGCCACTGCCACACCGCGGTAAAACGCAGGTAATTTCACGATTGAATACTTTTACTGTTACGAATCCTTGCTTCGTACGAAGTGGCATTATTTGAGTTTTGTTTTGATTATTTTAAATATAAAGTTGATTGGATTCCGTTCAATATAGTAAGATGAAATGAAATGGCGTATGGCTCTTAGTGCCGGGAGTGTCCGAGGACAAGTTCGGCTCGCCAGATGCAGATCTTTTGATTTGACTCCCGTAGGCGACCTGCGCGTCGTGATGAGGATGAAATTATGATGAAGACGGCACATACACCCAGCCCCCGGGCGAGCGAAATTAACTAATTGTGGTTAAAATTCCCGACCCTGCCGGGAATCGAACCCGGGACCCCTGTGACCAAAGGCCAGCACGCTAACCATTTAGCCATGGAGCCGGACTGTAGTAAGATTAACTCACTTAACTCTAACGTCAAAACCTAATCTACCAATACTACTACTACTACTACTACTAATAATAATAATAATAATAATAATAATACTAATAATAATAATTTATAAAAACCATCCACCTTGCAATCTCTCTTTATATTTTAAGAGACGCTGAAGTGCTGGAATTTTTCTCACATAAAAGGAAGAGGTTCGTTAATCATCATCATCATCATCATCATTTGTTTACCCTCCAGGGTCGGCTTTTCCCTCGGACACAGCGAGGGATCCCACCTCTACCACCTCAAGGGCAGTGTCCTGGAGCTGCAGACTCTTGGTCGGGGATACAACTGGGGAGAATGACCAGTACCTCGCCCAGGCGGCCTCACCTGCTATGCTGAACAGGGGCCTTGTGGAGGGATGGGAAGATTGGAAAGGATAGGCAAGGAAGAGGGAAGGAAGCGGCCGTGGCCTTATGTTAGGTACCATCCCGGCATTCGCCTGGAGGAGAAGTGGGAAACCACGGAAAACCACTTCCAGGATGGCTGAGGTGGGAATCGAACCCACCTCTACTCAGTTGACCTCCCGAGGCTGAGTGGACCCCGTTCCAGCCCTCATACCACTTTTCAAATTTCGTGGCAGAGCCGGGAATCGAACCCGGGCCTCCGGGGGTGGCAGCTAATCACGCTAACCACTACAAGAGGTTCGTTAATGTGACACTAAATCTGTTGACGCTAGTCTTCCGTATTTAAGCATGCCAGCCAACTGCACCGGGATTCTAACTCACAATCTCGAGCATTGTAGGTTGTGAATGCCTAACCAACGACACGACGCGGTCTCAGAACACTGTAACTGTATATGAGAGAGGCAAATTTAATTTCATAGTGTGGAAGCCGTGTAATTTCTCGGAAAAATTAGTTCATGTTTGCGGAGGGTCATTTCTTAGAAAACATTAATGACTGTAGAGGATCAAAACAAATAAAAATCTTATGCGTTCAAAGCTGGAGGCAAAAAGTGGGTCTCTTTCTCTCTCTTACACACACACACACACACACACACACACACACACACACACACACACACACACACACACACACACACACACACACGATTATAAACATAATCGTCTCGCAGCTGGGTGATTGCTCGCAACCACTAATATTCTACCAAGTGTACGTGTGTTTGAAATAGCGGATTTCTCATATCTATAGCAGAGTACTTCCAGCACAAATCTCACATGGAGCGACCGGGATTTGAACCAGGGAACCCAGGGGTGAAAGGCCGGCGCGGTGCCGCCTGAGCCACGGAGGCTCTACCAACTTAAGAATTCTTACAACATTCCGGGTATTCAAGATGATGCGATGCAATTTTATGGCTAAATGGTTAGCGTGCTGGCCTTTGGTCCAGGGGGTTCGGGGTTCGATTCCCGGCCCGGTCAAGGTTTTTAACAATTGGTTAATTCCTCTCGCTCGGTGACTGTGATTGCCATCTTAAAATTCATCATTCGAAAGACCTGTACCAGGCCTCCTCGCAGGCCATACACTGCTATTACTCAGATGGACGCGGCTAAGTTATGTTCTTTTTGTAAAGAAAAAATCCAGAAATGTTTTATATTTTTCGTTCTGAATAATGAAAACCCCGTTTCTTTCGATTTGTCATAATCCTTATGGGAGGGGATGTTAACTCTCGAAATGTTTACATTTCTTATTATCAACTCTGCATGTTTTAATTGTTTACATGGCTAAGTCATGAGGACGGAACATCGGGAATAATAAATGATACTGAAATGTTTAATGTAAAAGAGGAAAATTTTAATTCTTCTATTTGACTTGCTAATATTGATTACTGTAAAACTTAACAGAAATGTCGTGGAAACAGGGTACGTATTGTAAGTCCACGAATTTGTGGACCCGATTTGAGACAGCGTGGTGACGAGAGGACCGTCGTCCTCTACACGAGCACCACGAGGGGGATAAGCAGGGTGTTGTTGACATTGACCTGGTGTTCCAGTGTCAAGCAAACGTGACTGTACACGTCACAAACGGACCGTTAGCCCCCAACACACAAAAGCAGCATAACGAGGCCCTAGGCTGTTGTGTTCTACCTGGCAGAATCTGCCGGCTGCTGTGCGGACGCGTGCTGCAAGATCACAGCCTGACTGAGAAGTAGTTTCTTAATAGTTGTGAAGTAAAACTAAGTCACAGGCTGACTAAAAAAGTTGAAATTGAACCGATGTCGTTTTAGGGTACGTTTCATAAGATTCTGAACAAATCAACTCAAACTGAATGGCTTGGTACCTGATGGCTAACCTATGTGGAGGGATGGGTTGCACCGGGCGAGTTGGCCGTGTGCTTAGGGTTGCGTAGCTGTGAGCTTGCATCCGGGAGATAGTGGGTTCGAGCCCCACTGTCGGCAGCCCTGAAAATGGTTTTTCGTTGTTTCCCATTTTCACACCAGGCAAATGCCGGCAGGGGCTTAAGCTTAATTAAGGCTACGGTCGCTTCCTTCCCACTCCTAGCCCTTTCCTATCCCATCGTCGCCATAAGATCTATCTATGTCGGTGCGATGTAAAGCAAATTATTAAGAAAGAAAACAATATTGCTCGTTTCTGTTGTGGTTTGTAGTGTGATGTATTGTCTGAATGTGAAGATACGAGTGTTGGGACAAACACCCATTTTCCCGAGGCCTCAACGCTGATCAGTGTCCGGCTCCATGGCTAAATGGTTAGCGTGCTGGCCTTTGGTCACAGGGGTCCCGGGTTCGATTCCCGGCAGGGTCGGGAATTTTAACCATCATTGGTTAATTTCGCTGGCACGAGGTCTGGGTGTATGTGTCGTCTTCATAATAATTTCATCCCCATCACGACGCGCAGGTCGCCTGCGGGAGTCAAGTCAAAAGACCTGCACCTGGCGAGCCGAACTTGTTCTCGGACACTCCCGGCACTAAAAGCCATACGCCATTTCAACGCTAATCATTCAGCTAAGGAGTCGGACTGTCAAGTGATCCAGATACAATTTGCAAATTTAGGGTAACTTTTCAGTTGGCCAACGTGTTGTTAGATATTTTGCCGGGCTGAGTGGCTCAGACGGTTGAGGCGCTGGCCTTCTGACCCCATCTTGGTAGGTTCGATCCTGGCTCAGTCCAGTGGTATTTGAAGGTGCTCAGATACGTCAGCCTCGTGTCGGTAGATTTACTGGCACGTAAAAGGACTCCTGAGGGTCTAAATTCAGGTACCTCGGCGTCTCCGAAGACCGTAAAAGTAGTTGGTGGGACGTAAAGCAAATAACATTATTATTATTATTATTATTATTATTATTATTATTATTATTATTATTATTATTATTAGATATTTTGAGTAAATAACAGTATTACAGTTCTTGAAATCAATATACTTGTGTATACTTGGGGTGGTCGAGGTTGCTCACCGTGTATACGTGGAGAACTGTGGGTTCAAGAGCCAGAGGTTCGAATCGTAGTGTTGGGATTGCGGCTATGCAGAGTGTAATTTTATCCACGGTACCTCCCCTCTCACCACTCTCTCCCTCTCCCTCTCTCTCTCTCTCTCTTTCTCCCCAGTAGCCTGAACTGTAAACCGGGACTTCGTTTTCTTTTGCCCTAATCATGTACCTTGCATTACATTAATGTTCCTTTTCATTATAGACTATCAGATTGCACTAGGCATGATTTTAGTCTATCTCTAGTTATGTATGGTGCCGTCTCCCTTTCACCTTTATGGCTGGCTATAAATTATTTGCAATGGTTGTTGCTAACTATTGTGGAGTCTGTCATACTTCATAACATGCAACCTTTTAGTTCTATTTCAGAATGTGCCCTGTATTCAAACTTCGATATGTCGAAGTACTTCCAGAGGGCTGACAATATCTCGAGTTATCGAAAATTCGAGATGTCGAAAGAATGTATACTACTTCGCCTTCATAAAAAAAAGTATCAGTTGTACCGTTCTTTTTGTCACTAATGCCACTATTTTGTCTACATCTACAATTTTAGTATTAAATACCGTATTAAAAGTAGCTGTTTTTGAAACTGGTTTTATTAAGCCTTCATAAGGAACGTTTTCATGTTAATTTACATACAGATTCATACCTTTGAAAGGAAGTCTGTCATTTTTCTATGCCCGTTTTCTCTGTATCACTGTGCTGAGTGTTGCGTACTAGTCTAAGCTAGGCTTTTAAGCAGCTATGGTATGGGGATAGTCAAACAGTACAATCTGATTATCATTTAGAGAATGCTTATTCTTGTACGAGGAGGTCACTTATGTCCAGGTTCCTACAACAGGAATTAGTTTCAATGAAGATAATCAAGTACGCACAAAGCATAGTGTGCATAACTTTGAGTTACGAGAAAATATTTTACATCTGGGCTTGAAATATCCTTCAGGGTAATAAAACTTCCAGTTATAAATATATATTTATAATCGAGCGAGTGGGCTACGCGATTTGGATCACGTAGCTGTCAGCTTGCATTCGTGCCGACAGCCCTGAGGAAGGTTTTGCTTGGCTTACCTTCCTAAACTTAGCGCTATCCTATCCGATCGTTTCATTAAGTGTATGTGTTGGTACCATGCAACACAAACAGCAAATATATTACATTCCGTTGGCAAACAAAAAATCTTTCTAGATATCGAACATTTGAATTATGGACGTTCCAGTTCTAGAAATCACTGTATTTTGTTTGTTATTCTCTATTGTATTGTACCGTGTAAATTTACAACCTATTATTTGAGAGTGGAATGTGTACAGTAAATGGGGCTCCATATCCCTGTCGTTATCTTAAAATAAGCAAAATCTCTCTTTTCGAAGGAATTGTGAAGTAGTAATTGAAGATAGAGAGAGATTGATTGATTGATTGATTGATTGATTGATTGATTGATTGATTGATTATTTATTTATTTATTTATTTATTTATTTATTTATTTATTTATTTATTTATTTATTTATTTATTTATTTATTTATTCAGGATTACATACATACATTCTGGAACAGAATAAAAAGATTGAATGTTAGGCAGTATGACTGCACGATATTCTCGCAATAACCCTTGCAAATTATTTTTAGTGATAAGGTATTAAGAACAATAATTTACGCCCTCTCAAAACATACATTCAGAAAGACAAAGACCATGGGGTTTGGTTTGGTTTTATAAATAGGTCTTGGCCTACTAAGCGACCGCTGCTCAGCCCGAAGGCGTGCAGATTACGAGGTGTCATGTGGTCAGCACGACGAATCCTCTCGGCCGTTATTCTTGGCTTCCTAGACCGGGGCCGCTACCTCACCGTCAGATAGCTTCTCAATTCTAATCACGTAGGCTGAGTGGACCCCGAACCAGCCCTTAGGTCCAGGTAAAAATCCCCGACCTGGCCGGGAATCGAACCCAGGGCCTCCGGGTAAGAGGCAGGCACGCTACCCCTACACCACGGGGCCGGCTCCAGTTTATTTATAGGGAATTAAAAATGCGCTTGTTCACATTTTAGCAGGCATAACTCCATTCTTTATACATTATTTTATTATGGTGGGTGAATGCCAATTTTATTCTTTATAGGTATACCTTTTTTAATGCCCGGCTCAGTGGCTAACTGGGTAGTATAACTGGCCTTTTGTCCATGGGGACCGAGCAATTGGCTATGCGGTTTGAGTCACGTAGCTATCAGCTTGCATTCGGGAAATAACGCATTCGAACACCACTGTCCACAACCTGAAGATGGTTTTCCGTGGTTTCTCATTTTCACACCAGGAAAATACTGGGGCTGTACCTTTAATGAAGGTTACGGCCACTTCCTTCCCACTCCTATATCGTCGGTCCTACACAAGTTAAAAAAAGCATCCCTGGGTTACTGGATTCGATTTCTGGCTGAGTGGGTGATTTTAACCTCTCTTGGATAATTCTACTGCCTCGGGGGATAGGTTTTGTGCCGTGTTCAACGTTAGAATTGATCCTAGGTAAGCGTCAGCTCGAAAGACTTGCACGAAGCCTCTCCGGAGGTCATGCACTAAAAAAATATATTTTAATGTGTTTTTTGTGCGTATCGATGCATGTTATGATACTGATTGAATATATTGTCCAACCGAAATTAGTTTTTACATTTAGAACGGCACCTGGGGTACAATCGAAGCACTGAAATATTCCAGGGTAATTAAGTTAATCATATTATGAAACAGGCTTTTGAATTCGCGTGAAATTGGAAGGTTTTTGAAAAGCTAATAATGTGTGCCGTAGCCGTTTTAAAAGGCTTCTCCTGGGGGCTGAATAAGTAGCCCATAGCTTATTCTTGAGATTCAGTCAAGTAGCGGCAGATCTCTCCGTTAGGCTTTCGGTGTCCATGATGGGGAAGGTGAGTGCCGAAATCAGCGGCCCAGTGCAAGTCATTATTTGGAGAGCAAGCTTTGAATGTACGGCATATAATGTACTATATGTATGTATATGAGTTGTTTACAACCAACTAAACCAAGTCCGTTTGGAATAGTTTAGAGAAATTGAGTCCTAAAGTTTCTGGCTCATAATTCATTCCCGAAAAATTAAATTAATTTTAGAAAACACTTAATCGCTAGGGTACTTTCTAACTTAAATTTTGGCATACGTATGAAATGACAAGTTATTAACCCTGGTGAACAATTTCATTTTATTAAAAAGCAAATTGACTTGGTTCACTGTGGTTGTGAATTTTATTTTATTGAATGAAACAAAAATTACAGTTTAAGCGATGTATTGAAAAGTTCAGTTTTCTTTGTAGTAGACATCACAGTCAGACTATTATTTTTGTTTGTAATATAATAGAAAATAGAGGTGTTTTTTTTTTTTTACTTTTTTCCCACATAACCATATCAGTCCAATTCAGCTCATTCAGTGTACACAAATTCATGATAGTGATCTTCTGCATTGTTGACGTTGTAGTAGTTTCAACTGTGGGAGATTCTTTGAAGTGATGAATTGGTGGTATATAGGGCAAGAGGTCCAACCATCTTAGCTGCAGAGATCCTTCGTTGAATTCCACACAGGAGCTCTTGAATGATAACAGTAACTGTCCTGCACTCTTGTTTTGCGCAAGGAATACCCCCAAGGAAGACATACCTTCATTCAGAGTTTCCTTAAAACATATTTTTAAAGGGGAAGCTTTCACCCCTCTAAACCACCTTATTTGTAGCCAATTGAAGGCCTGATCATGAGTGGTCTTTTTTTCTGTTGGCGAGTGCTTCCTCCAAAGCCTTTGGAGTTTATTATTATTATTATTATTATTATTATTATTATTATTATTATTATTATTATTACTGAAAATGTGTATTCATTGTCCTACTGAACAGTATATGCAGTGTGTTGCTGAATTAATTCCTGAGGATGAAACTCATGGTGTCAAACCAGAACCAAACCAAACCCCATAGCGGAACAGCCCCAATGGACCTTGGACTACCAAACGATCGTTGCTCAGTCCGAGGGTCTTGAGATCATGAGGTGTTGTATTGTTAGCACGACGAATCCTCTCGGGCTCTCGGCCGTTATTCTTATCTTTCTAGACCGGGGTCGCTATCTACTATTCTACATGATAGCTCCTCTGTTGTAATACGTAGACTGAGCGCACATCGAACCAGCTCTCAGATCCAGGCCAGGAATCGAACCCGGGGCCGGCTACTCACGGTGATACGTCTGTTGAAGTGTTAAAGTTAAATTATGGTCTTTGCCGTGTGGAAAGGTTTACACACAAAGGATTTCCACACAGTGTGAAGAGTCAACGCACATTCTCCAGCTAACACATGGCACTCCTTTTGAAACATCTTACTTTAACGCTATTTTAAATTACAATAAATATAAACTCATTATAGAGAACAGACTTGTATCCCGTGTACATGGAATTAACAATGTAGTGATACGATGAAAGGCTTCAGAATTCATTTTGTGGTCTCTCATGAGTCATGCTGTGCTTTACAGTGCAGGACTTTGTAGCAGTTCAGCGATGGGTGTTGCATGCACATTGCAGCAGACGTTCTGAACTGTACTTCCTGTAGTTCTGAATGGCGGTCTTAAGAGTTTTACTATTTTCACGCGTATAAACAATGTTCGTGTCTCACGAGAACTGCGTTTGCCGGCGCCAAGTTATATTAAGCATGTTCAACGAGTTTTAGTGAGAAACTGGTTGTAACAATGCTGAATCAGATGAGAGTGGCTAAGATATAAGCAACATTGAATATTCTTGACAAGTTTTAACCCCTACTGTGATGGTAGGTCAGATTCTACATCCAGGAGGCTGAAAGGAACTAGTTAGGGAAGTCACACAGCTACAGGATGTCCAAGCATCTGTTGTTCTTCGGTTCAGTAACTCGCACAGGATGCGATTACAATTTACAGAAAGCCCTGTAAAACTGGTTTCTATTATATTTCGTGGATTTCAGGTACAATACGAACCTTGGGCGAAGAAATGCATTAGAGGTCTCATCAATTGTGGATTTAGTTGGACAGTTGTTTGCTTTTTTACTTTTGCGTCATTATTGACAATGGAGTTTGGCCTGCTCATTTATCATTGTCAGGATCACGTGGTGTGGAAGTTTTCCCTCTGAATTGTCGACAAGCTGTCAAGCGTCTTTATTTTATATTCATTTATTAACGCAAAATGTCTTTTTCTTTAAGAAAGTTAGTCTGTTTTCGCTGTGGAACCCAATGGAATACTGTAATACATTTCTTTCCTCGACATTAGTAGAACGTACATGTGTACATAAAGAATATTGTATGTGTACTTCAGTAAGATTGTTTGAGAAATAGCAGTGTCATAGAAAAATAACTCCATAAAAGTTGAAAACCGGGAACTATAACAAAGATAAATTGTCTGTAAACCCCAACTGCAGCGGTGTTTAAAAATGTGTGTCCTGCTCTTCTTCCTGCTTCTGCTGTGTTGACACCGTGTTGTATGTTAAGTAGTCATCCCGAAAGCTGGTCGGATCCTCAACAGCTCCGTCATTAGCTGTCATATATTATATTGCCTAGGTTTCACTGAAGAGGCGTATAAGGGTGGGGATAGTTTTCCGTTTCTTACATCACCGAGTCAGAAGTTGCTATTACATGTCAGGCTGCCAAGACTGCGGAAATGTACGCACCAATAGACCCTGTGAGCGACTTTTTTTTTTTTTTTTTTACACCATTCATAAGGAACTAGCATCGTTAATATCTCGACCATTTTCATATTTTCAAAGACAAGGCGAGTCTGAGACAGGAAAAGGAAAGATACAATTTTTTTCTAGCCCCTATCAGAAGACATAGTGCACTGTAAACACTAGGTCTCGCCAGACAATATTTGACTATAGATGATAAGTAAGGAAAGCCTGCAAAGCACTACACTTACGCTCAATAATCCTTGTGGAAGAGAGACTAGAAGTAACATTCAAATACGATTACATAAATCCCGCAATTTGAAACGAATTCATGTTAGTTTGCTATGTTTGTTTGTCCAACCCTTGTCCCGTTTCCCTACGGGGTCGGGTATGAGGTGAGATGAATTCGTCGTGGCGGGTTTTTTTATGACCGGATGCCCTACATGACGTCAACCTCATCAGAGGAGTTAATGAGATGAAATGAATGACGTGGTATATGATAGTAGGGAGAGGGTGAAATCCGGTACCGGCACATAGCCTACTCCTGTCGAATAGCACCAAGGCTTAACGTCCCCATCCGACGAAGGAATCACCATCAACAGCGTCATATGCCCTCACTCCATATGAGCACTGCGGAGAGGTTTGGAATTTAATCCAGGTTTTTGGCACGCAATCTAGTGATTAGAAATTGTATACCACCACCTCCCCTACCCTGCCGGCCAACATTCTGTTGGTGAACATTTTTTCGACGAACGGGACTCGAACCGGCTAACCTCGATGTCAGACCGTTTAGGCTTCAGCGCCTTAACGATCATGACCACCAGGCGGGCTCATGTTATTATAAATATAAAATAACATTGACTGACTGACTGACTCATCATCGCCGAGTCAAACCTACTGTACATAAATAAATTAAATTTTGGGGATACATTTATATTAAAGTGTAGATGCTCACTAAGGGAGGATTTTTGGATATTCCGTCGCTAAGGGGGTGAAGAGGGGAATACATTGTTTAAATGAGCATATCTATATCTCTAAAACTTAAAAGTTTACAGACGTAAAATGAGTGTTTAGAATCTTTAAAAATAAAGTAACCTGTTTTTTATCTCCGGAAAATCCCCTTAAGAGGGGTGAAAAAGGGGTTGAATACCTTTTTTTAGGATACTTATATCTAAAAAACTGAAGATGTTACAGATATAAAAATTGGTAATTGGAATCTCCTTTAAAAATAAATAGTATTTTTAGTTTTTGTAATATCCAATTAATGGGGGATGAACAGGATGGACAAATGGGGGTGAATTTTTTTTAAAAAAAGCTATACCTACAGTTTATCTCAGAAACGTACATTTTTACAGACGTGAAAATTGGTATTTGGAATCTCCTGTAAAAGTAAAGAAACATAAATAATTTATTTTCGGAAAACCTACTTAAGGGTAACTGACAAAGAGGGTGATTTTTTGAAATGAGAATATCTACAGAACATCTCATAAACTTAACATGTTACAGAGATGAAAATTGGTATTTATAATGTCTTTTTTTTTTTTTTACTAGTTGCTTTACGTCGCACCGACACAGATAGGCCTTTTGGCGACGATGGGACAGGAAAGGGCTAGGAGTGGGAAGGAAGCGGCCGTGGCCTTAATTAAGATACAGTCCCAGCATTTGCCTGGTGTGAAAATGGGAAACCACGGAAAACCATTTTCAGGGCTGTCGACAATGGGGTTCGAACCTACTATCTCCCGAATACTGGATACTGGCCGCGCTTAAGCGACTGCAGCTATCGAGCTCGGTTTAATTTCTTTTAAAAATAAAGAATAATGTATTTTTTGTTTCCGAAAAAAACATTTAAGGGGGGATAAAATGAAATGGCGTATGGCTTTTAATGCCGGGAGCGTCCGAGGACAAGTTCGGCTCGCCAGGTGCAGGTCTTTTGATTTTAATCCCGTAGGTGACCTGCGCAAAATGGGGAAACTACGGCGTTCGAACCCACCATCTTCCGAACGCAAGCCTACAACTACATGGTCCATACCACGCCGCCAATTCGTTCGGTTCAGTTAGATTCCGAACTGACGCAATAAAACAGAGCATTTAGAATTCCAGTTACATTCTCATTAAAATTAATTCACTATCAGGGAATGGTAGAGTTCTTTTGAGTTTTAGTTCTCGGATGGTACGATCATCATTGTTTTGAATCCTTTACTTCATGGCTATTCCTTTGCCTGTATACATAGATTTGCAATGAACTTTATCGTTTGTTGTCTTTGTCCTAATTATTTTCTGAGTTGTAGTGAATGCGTCGAAGTTCACGTTGTTGAAGACAGCTTACAATGCAGATTTTTTTGAAATCTGTGAATTCAGTATGTTTGCAACCATGTCCTGAAGGTCGTGTCGTGTACAAGGCTTTCTTGTTTATAAAATTAAATACGAGTAGTGCTCAAGTGCATTCAAAAGGGAATGCACAATTCTCGATATAATTTACATTCTTTTGTATAATTTCTTCGTTTCATCCTTATTTTGCCCCTTAACAAAATTCTTGACAAGAACCTCTTGGTATTTCTATAATGGGAATAACAACAGTTCTCTTAAGGAAGTGCATTGCTCCTAAAGGCTCCCCTCGTCTGCGGATGCTGCCGTCCGAAACAGTAGTTGAAATTCGGGAAGATCTTTCCGCACACTGTCAAGGTTGCATATTGCCCAGGTAGGAGGAAGACAAGCAGCCCATGTGTATGTGTGTGCTCCATATCCGACCGGAAGTGGTCATTACATTACGCATCTACGGCTTCCGGCTGTGGTGCGGTAACTCTACGGCAAAAAATGGTTGACACCGTTACAATGTAGCGGTCAGGGGTATACAGGGCCACGGCCAGCGGTCGTTTGCCTCCTGTTACCACGACTGCGATTTTGTGACTTCTTTCTTCTTTTGGGCAGATTATAACAGAGTCTGCGAAACAAGGTAGCAGTTTTCAACAAGCATCCCGTCTCTCGTACTATCTCCTCCACCAGTTCACACCATGCCTGACTAAAGTAATTTTACCTTGGACATTACTTGCATTTCTCTGTTCCAGTCTCATCCTTAACTTTGGCATTATGCAAGTGACCGATGTATGAATATTACTACGGACGCCGTTCATTATGCCGGCAGTTCCAGTGATAAGTGGTGTGAAAGTATTGCTCGTAGTGTCGGCTGGTGTGTGCCTTTCAGTGAGCTTGACAGACTGATATGTAACACCTTCTGGTTTGGCGAGGAAAGCAACTGGAAACTATGACATTGGCGGTGGATATGTTGTATTCTTAATTAAGGTACAGCCCCACCATTTATCTGGTGTGAAAATGGGAAACCACGGAAAACCATTTTCAGGCCTACCGGCAGTAGGGTTCGTATCTCCCGAATGCAAGCTCACAACTGCGCGCCCCTAACCGCACGACCTGCTCGCTGGATATTATTTCTAGGAGTGTGAAACTTTTCTGGACGCACAGAATTGGTAGGTGAGTGACCTCGTCACTATGTTCTCAATCTCACAGAGTGGCCCGTCGATTGAATCTCGGCAAATACAAGTGAAGCTTATCGGAAATTCACGTTTCAGTGATAAGAATTCCATGTAAAACTCCAATCTAGTTTTTCTGTCTCTTATGTGTGTTTATTAAGACCACGGCCGTATCCTTCCCACTCCTAAGCCTTTCCTATTCCATCGTCGCCATAAAACCTATCTGCGTCGGAGCGACGTAATGCATATTGTTAAAAAAAAACCTGTGTTCGATTCTTGGATTTTAATTCTGGTAGTAGGAATGTTGAATCGCTCACCACACGGAACTCCAGGATCTTCTGGGCAGCGGTCGTCTTGCCAGACCATGAACCTTAATGGGATGTATGTGACACGTGCTAGGGCGTTAAAGTTTGGGATGTTCAGTACCTCTAGTCTGAAGTAAGATTAATTTTTACTGTTATGCTAGGTGAAAGGATCGCAGGCTGGCAATGGCATAGGTATTTATGTTGTATGGATTACATTCATAGCATCATTATTGCTTTTTATCATGGTATCTCCAAAATTTAGCTTTACGTTCGAGACACCATTGCGAGATGTGTGATATTTGCAGTTATCAGTTCAATTAGAATCATTGTCATGAAATGAAATGGCTCTTTAATATTTACTTATGGGTAGGAGTGGTGATTTTTTAGCATTCTGTTATCAGTAATGTAGCATTTTGATATACAGTGAAATATCGATACGATACCGTGCGGAAAGAAAAAATATTGTGGTCGAGGGAGTTATCGTAGTAAAGATGGATTTAGAATAATGGATTCTCATGTCATTTGGTGAACATAATACACATCTGAAAATTGAATTACATTAACTACCTGCCAGATCATATCATTTCATTCACTCTAATATCAGGTTTGCAACAAAAATAAAAATAAAAATACGAAATGACAATACCTTACACAGTGTTCAGCAGATGATATTGATATTGACAACGTAATTGTGATTCTCACACATCCTTCACACAGCCTTCCACTACTGTAAACCACCGTAGTTAAAGCAAGCTGAAATGACGCTGTTTCACATTCCTCTTCACAGACAGAAAAACACACAAAGATCTAATTGCGTTGAGATTCACTGCTACAGTTATAACAGTTCTTCGAAAGTACGGCAGTGCGCCCAAACGAGATAACGTAAGGGCTGTTTTAGTTTTAAACAGCTGTCGCGTAGGTGCAGTACTCCCATTTACACCCTTCTGGTATTCACACTACCGTGGCGTAGGGGTAGCGTGCCTGCCTCTCACACGGAGGCCCCGGGTTCGATTTCCGGCCAGGTCCTGGATTTTTACCTGGACCTGAGGACTGGTTCGAGGTCCACTCAGCCTACGTGATTAGAATTGAGGAGCTAACTGACGGTGAGATAGTGGCCCCGGTCTAGAAAGCCAAGAATAGCGGCCGAGAGGATTCATCGTGCTGATCACACGACACCTCGTAATCTGCAGGCCTTCGGGCTGAGCAGCGGTCGCTTGGTAGGCCAAGGTCCTTTAAGGGCTGTAGTGCCATGGTTTTTGGTATTCACATTACCTAGATCTTCCTGGGATTCCGTAGCTCCCCGAGTTACTCAACGACCACCCCCCTCCCCCACCTCTTCCACAAGTAGGTATACAGCTATATACACTCTGCTTACACAGTACTAAAGTTTAGTCTTCGTATGGCAGTAACAGATGTTCCACGTTAAGAAAACAGCATTACTCTTATGGCAGCAGGGTTGCCTTGTCGAACAGCTCTGCTCAATAGCATCACGGGGAAATGGTGGCACTCGAATTTGTGAAACTCGGTACTTAGTTTCAAGATAAAAGGCAGGAGAAACTAAGCTGAAAATAATATTCATGAAGTCTACTGGATTGGGAGAAGGAGGTGGGTTGTTGTAGGGGATCATTTCGATTTTCACAGCATGATGGGAAGACGGCAGAAAATAAATTTGTAAAACCCAGTTTTCAAATTAAAGGAAAAAGGGAGAGAAAATAAGTGCAAAGTAAACACTATTTGCTTTTCTTTCTTCCTCAGCCTCACCCATAAAATAAATCATTTTATTAATTTTAAAGTTAGAAATCGCACACGTAGGCTGATTAATCACATCAAGCTCACTTAACACAAGTACGCACTGATATAAAAACTAAAAACATACGAAACACATAAATAGACAACTTCTGTACAACAGTAATAAAATGTCCGGATTCACGGAGTAACGGATTATGCGTTACATGTACCAGAAAGACACAGAAGGAAAATGAAGGAAGGCAACAAAGCGGTGGCTGTTCCCACCATTTTGCTTTCTCCCTTTGAATGTATTTATGAAATAGAAAAGATTCAGTATTAATTTCAATAACGCACGGGCAAGAAATGCCGCATCCTTTCTTCCTTAATACAATATAAAGTACATTATAATACTCCTTAATCACGAGATTTTACGGTTGTCTAAGAGGGGGTGAGTTCGCTCCTTGTAGGTCCATAAGAGCAATACTGTTTTCTTAACATGGAACGGTCTTAGTATCGGGAGGAAAGCACATCGCCGAGATCTTAAAAAGCAATCGTTAACGAGGGTATCGGTACGTCTAGAGGAATTTTACATTGAATTAATGCCGGTGTCGGAATATTTTATCGTTACAGTAGGGATTATCGTTATATTGATAATCGATGTTTGGAGATATCATTGTATACACTTAGTATTTTGAATTAAAAAGAACAAGCCGGACTGAGTGGCTTAGGCGGTGAAGGCGCTGGCTCGTTCTTGGCTCAGTCTGGTTGGTAGTATTTAAAGGTACTCAAATACGTCAGCCCCGTGTCGGTAGATTTACAGGCATGTAAACGACCTCATGCGGGACAAAATTCCGGCACCTCTGCGTCTCCAAAAACCGTAAAAGTAGTTATCGGGACGTAAAACCAATATTGTTATTATTGTACTTTTATTTTAATTAAGAGTTTAAGCGTAGCAGAAAATAAAAGCAAATTTATATTTATGCAGAATTATAAGAAGAAGAAGAAGAAGATAAGTCGTGCTCATTAATAAAACATTTTGTACTCTCATTCGTGTTCTGTCACTTGCAGTACAATATTGTATTTAGTATTAAAAAAATATATATTTCAGATCCATAGTCTAGGTAGGACCCCAAATACATTATAGAGCTGCTGGGGCAAATAGCTTAACGGACAACTACATTTGCAGTCAGTCCAAGGATTCACAAACTCCTGGGTTTACGTTTCCAGAAGAATATAAAAAAGTGAACTTGAATTTTTTAAACCCGTCGATTTCACGTTTTATCACTATTTTAAAACCCATTAAAAGTGATTTTGAGCTTTTGAAAAATGGAAAAACAAAAGTGCGAGCCTTTGTAAGTATTTTGCGTGATCTATAGAAAACAGAAATACGACCCTTTGTGTGTATTTCGCGTAATATCGCTGTTGCGAAAGCTCACCACCCGAAGTGATGGTTAATCATTTTCTCCAATCGGTCACTTGAAAACTAAAATCTGACAGGTTTACACTTTTCTTCCATTGCAGCTTACAGGTATCAGAGAAAGGACTAATTCACAGAATAAAACTCTTATTATTGATGTGCGCACTCCAGCCGGAACCAGGCGTGGTTGCACACCGTGTGATACAAATTGTAAACGCTGGGGAAGGTTAATGTGCACATACACCGTGTGTACACACAAGATCATTTAAAAATAGTAGTTCGAAAGTGGGGGCGTGTACTGCCATTAAGTGATTGGTGAACAGGCTCTTCCAAAGCTTTCTATTGAATTATTGTTTTGTATATCAGATTTTAACGCAGGTAATTATTTGAGGAGTGTATGTTCAGAAGGCGCTATTTCTACCCTGAGAAAGTTGTGGAACGCACAAGGAAACATATAATAAAAGGCAAATGGAAGTACACATGATCGGATATGGTACTACTTTTAAGGAATTGCATCTTTCTGCTCTAGATTGCTCATGGCATTCGATAGTATTCGATTACTGCAAGACATGTCGACGCAATTTAAGTAAAAAATGAAGTAGAAATGGGGCATTTTGAACAGACACTTCTCATTTAAATTTCTAATTGTGTAATTTCGTACAGCCGTTTGGAGGTTAACATAGTACCTTCTCGTTCGGTTGGTTTGGGCTCGATTCTTGGCTCTGCCATTAATTGGGGACTGGTGTGAGAGTCCCTTGCAGGGGTATTCAGTCTGAGGACCTCAGCCGAGGAAATTGAAATCCCACTCTTGATTTTCCGTAGCTTTCCCTTTCTCAAGTCCGAGGTAGTAACTTCGGTCGCTTCCTCCCAAGTATTGTGTATGTTGAATCCTCAGTCTAAAGGCTGGTTAGATCCCGAGCAGTTCCACCATCCACTACTATAGAAAGTCTAGACGTCAGTGAAGGGCCGTACTAGGGAAATTATGTAGTTTCCCGATGCTTTGCCCGCTCTTAATTCCCAGTTAACACAAATATACACTCCATTGCGGAACTCCACTATCACACAGATTATCACTTCCTTATATGGGGCAATGAGAACATCTTGATTATTCTGATGGTAATAATAATAATAATAATAATAATAATAATAATAATAATAATAATAATAATAATTGGGTGCTGCCCTTCTTACACCAACCCTCCGTGCAGGGCTGATGGCGTCTATCGTGTGAAGTAGGCCTATTGCATGTACAGTCGTTGCAGCGGAGAAACGTGTTGCAAAGAAATGTGGGTACAGCGCAAACACTCAGGTCCCCTTTCCACCCCCTCGAGTCATTGGAATTAACCATATATAGTTCAAATCCTACATCCCGGCCGGGGCCCCCTTGAACCGAAGGCTGGTACCCTAGCACTCAACGAAGTAGGCGAACGTTTGTTCTAGTTAATGTATATGGCGACGAGAAAAACAAAAAAGGACAGAGATCCTATTGGAATTTGTGGCTATCACGAAACTTTCTGTCCCTTGAACACCAAACACCCCGTGTGCTCTCTGCCAGTTCTAACTTAAAAAAAAAAAAAATCGAATGTTACTAACATGGGTGGACATAAATCTGTGTCACATTTGAAAGACATTCAGATTGTACTGTCTCCGAAAACCGTAAAAGTAGTTTAGTGGGACGTTAAGCAAATAACATTATTAGATTATACTGTACCTTAAACAAGAGGGCATGAATACGTTGTATATTTCATCTGTTTGTATTCAAATGCCACATTTAATGTAGGAAATGAAATCTCGGCATTTAGCACTGGACGTGTGTCGGCCATATTGCGCAGCAAGTGTCATGCACTTGACGCTAATCATATGTAACACCTCCCACCCTCCGATTTACCCTCTCGTCCATTATCAGGGCAGGTAGTGTAGGCTTGTTATTAGACAGCTTGACATGCGTTATCTGCCCCTATCCGGCTGTGCAGTTGTCTTACTAGAGCACTTCACTCTGGCGATATAGTGCACATCTTGGTTTGGTGGGTGAAATTCATATGACCAGCCCGATGATGATGATGAGAAACGTGGATTTGTGACTTGTTTTTTAGTTTCTACTATAGTCTTTTGCATGGTTTGAAAAAAGGTGATTAAGATTTTAGAATAAAATCATTACGTTTTGTTGCTTTGTCATTGAAAATAATCGATAAATATATTTTTTAAATATTTGTTTAGTTTCTCCCTTGACATTTCATCGAGTAGCATAATTTTGAACTCGGAAATTAAAAACTAATGGATAATAATAATAATAATAATAATAATAATAATAATAATAATAATAATAATGTTATTGGAACCACTATCCAATTTTATGGTTTTCGTTGGCGATATACCGGAATTTTGTCCCGCAGGAGTTCTTTTACGAACAAGTTTGGTGTGTTTGAGCACTTTCATATACCACCCAACGCTTTACCGTCTGAGCTACTCTGCCCGACAATCGTACTAATATTTTGATGAGTGTATTATTCTTTTAGTTTTACAATCTGCTTTACGTCGCACAGACATAAATAGGTCTAATTGCGACAATGGGATAGGCATGGCAAAGAAGCGAGAGTGGCCTTAACTAAGTTACAGCCTGATGTGGAAATGGGAAACCACAGAAAGCCATCTTCAGGGCTGCCGACAGTGTTGTTCCACCCAATATCTCCTGAATGTAAGCTGACAGCTTCGTGACCCAAACCGCCTAACCACTCGCTCGGTACTATATTACTCTGATTTGTGTCTGATAGCAGTGAATATGGGCTGTTATATTTTAACTTCCTTTTGGATATTCACGAACAAGTTAGAAGTAGACTATAAGTTATCAACACACACTTTCTGTCTGTTTGGTCATTAGCCCAGAGGCTGGTTGGATCCTCAGACAGCACCACCATACGTCACGCGGTTGCAGGGAACAGCAAACACCGCCAGCGGCACCACAATGAAGCATACTAGGCAAGACGAAGAGTTAGGTAGTTTACCATTGCTTTCCTCACTGGCCAGTATTCAGTGACTATATTCACTGTAATTAGTCGCCCCAGATTGTGCTCTGAATCCCATTACTCAACACTACCCATACATCAGTAACTTCCATGATGTCACTGTCCGGCTCCATGGCTAAATGGTTAGCGTGCTGGCCTTTGGTCACAGGGGTTCCGGGTTCGATTCCCTGGCACGTGTTGTTTTCATCATTTCATCCTCATCACGATGTGCAGGTCGCCTACGGGAGTCGAATCAAAAAGACCCACACCTGGTGAGCCGAACCCGTCCTGGGATCTCCTGGCACTAAAAAACATACGCCATTTCATTTCATAATGTCACAGCCGTGGATGTGACTGGGACCGGTGGAAGCTACATTTCGCTCTGTCCTGTGCCAAGAGACAGTTGGAACACACATTTAAAATTTTGAAATGATGAACACTACAGATAAGAGAAATTTTGTGTATTTTTCACACCACACGGGTCTGTGTGATAAATTACGTGTTGTAGAAATGGTAACTAGTAGTCGGCAGTGTGGCTTCACAATGTCATTACCAGGACGGTCACCCTCAGACATTCAGCAGGAGTGATGATGATAGATGGCCCATTCAGGCGATTCTGTCCTCGATCGTAGCCCAGGCTTTCTTCCTCCGACCCTCTGAGCGTGGATACTGTGGACCATACCGGTGACACGTATCTTGTGGAAAGAATATACTGTCAGACCTCTGCTAAGTAACTTAAATTCTTTGGATTTGTTGTCTTCTTAAACAATTCTTGTGCGTAATTACGAGGCCATACAGTGAATCAGCAAGCATTATTCGATTGCTACACTTGAAAGAAGAGTACAGAACAAACTTTATATCGTCGGAAAATATTTATCCTGTTACTTAGTCTGAGTTACTGTTGCCAGTTTGTTAGGAATGTGTATAGGACAGTCAGCTGGGAAAACTTGGAATTGAGGCCAATGAACTCAGTGTTTGGCCCCTTAAAACAACAGTCATAGCAAGAACAGTGCTATTCGTTTTACATTCCATTAACTAATTTTATGGTTTTCGGAGACGCAAAGGTGCCGGAATTTTGTCTCACAGGAGTTCTTTTATGTACCGGTAAGTCTATCGACACGAGGCTAGCGTATTTGAGAGCCCTCGAATATCATCAGACTAAGTCACATTCGAACCTGCTAACTTGGAATCGGAAGAAATGCGATCCTACCATTTGATCACTCAGCCCACGGGAGAGGAGGAAATCGTCATCAACATCATAATCATCAAATTTGGCATTATGCAGTGGTAGGGTTTTTTGTATTCCGAAGCAGTACAGTTCATTTGTATTTATTTATTTATTTATTTATTTATTTATTTATTTATTTATTTATTTATTTATTTATTTCGGCAGCCCTGAAGATAGTTTCCCATTTTCACAGCAGGCAAATGCTGGGGCCGTCTTTCCTATCCCATCGCCGCCATAAGACCTATCTGTGTTGGTGCGACGCAAAGCAAACTGTAATATATATAAGGGAAAACTTCTACTGCAAAAGGGATTCGTTAATTTAAAAATCATACAGTACAATTCAGGCAGTCGGCAATATCCAGTCTGAATATAAAATCGGACCTGCCTAGTTGCGACGTTAAAGAGGTGCTCGGTTTATTTACCTTGAAAAACGTGTATTCGAGTCCTTATCAAGAAGATGAGGATTAATTCTTGGGAACAAAGGCTCTTAGATGGTAGGATTAGTATATACATTGTTTTTTTAACGTGTTCTGAATTATTTTAACAATATACAGTACAAACGGATACATCCAATACAAGAACTTAATGATGACATAGATTATGTATGAATGAAACTTTTCGCACCAATGTGTAAAATGCTTTAGATTAAGATTTGTTACGAAAATGTGGAGTAATTGCGATATCCCCCCCCCCCCTCCCTCTCTCTCGGCTATTTTACTTCTTATTCTATGTTAGGTCTATGTACAAACATAGCCCTTAATAATAAACAATAACGACAGCAATAATAAAATAATAAATAATAACTGCATATCGACTAACCCGAAATATCTATAACAAAAAAAAAAAAAAAAAAAAAAGAAAAGAAAAGCATCTCCAAGCACACAAAACTAAGATATTACAATCCAGTCATTAAACCAGAATATCTTTATGGATCAGAGACGCTAATTTTGAAGAGGAAAGCAGACATTGAGTACACTGAGGAAAAGGAACGCAAAATCATAAGAAAAGTTCTAGGCCCAAAACTCACCAACGGACACTACCAACTTAGAGGCAGGCAGGAAATCAAAGAAATACACACATATTCACAGTGACATTAGAACACGCAGGCTGAGATTCTATGGACATATTCAAAGAATGCATTCAGACCGACTTACCAAACAAATAGTTGAATTATAATCACAGCAATAGAACCAGCTTTTGGGTGGTTAGGCCGTGTGCATTATGCAGAGTTTCGTCCAGACGTGCCATTTGGACTCATCAGCTCAATATTCATTGTCGTGTTGTGATTTCAACCAACCCTTTGAGTGCGTGCGCATACCTGACATTTCCCTGCTTTGATAATACCGTAAATGCCACCATGTTGTAAGCAGGTAAAAGAGCAAATACATTTTTGTCTTATAAACGCCTGCAGGGAAGTAAAATATGGAAAAATTATCTACTGCAAAGAGAGCGACATATTTTCTGACTAGATTAAAATGGTTAGGACTGACGATCTAGATGTTAATACCTCCTTAAATCTCAATCATTACAAGTTAAGTTGTGAAATAGTTATTCTATGAAAACAGGAGTAAAGGCAAAACAGACACAATGAAATGGATTGGCGAAACCGAAACCGATTTGAAGCAAGAAGGAATTACACCAGCAGATGTCCAAAAAGGGTAATCTTCATATCCGAAATTCACAAATGCCAAGTTGACCAAGAGGAAAGGCCAAAGAAGAAGAAGACTGGAACAACCTGGTCTGAAGAGAGAAAGGAAGCCCACGGTAAAAAAATGAAAAAATATGGGCACAGAGGAAAGCAAATGTACACCTCTAAGTACTTTGCGTAGTCCTAGTGAGCTTCTTCGTACGCACACACACACACACACACACACACACACACACACACACACACACACACACACACACACATATATATATATATATATATATATATAAAATAATAATAACAAATGCTATTCATGTAACGGCTATTTAACTACAAAAAAACAGATTATGACTTGTCAGAATTTTAATAGGAATTTAAAGCTAAGTCGGTGCCAAACAATCGTAATATATCATGAATGGTTATTTTAATAACTAGTCTTAACGAACGATATGTTCATTTTGATCAGAAGGTAAAAGAGTAAATACATTTTTGTCTTATAAACGCCTGCAGGAAAGTAAAATATGGAAAAATTATCTACTGCAAAGAGAGCGACATATTTTCTGACTAGATTAAAATGGTTAGGACTGACGATCTAGATGTTAATACCTCCTTAAATCTCAATCATTACAAGTTAAGTTGTGAATAAGGTGCATATTTGGGTGATTGAGATAATTGAAACAAATAATAATAATAATAATAATAATAATAATAATAATAATAATAATAATAATAATAATAATAATAATAATAATAACGATAGTATTGTTTTTACGTCTCATTAACCAAGCTGAGGTCCCGGCATTTTGTTCCGTACTGGTAAATCTTCCGCACGAGACCTTCCGATGCTACCGGACTGAGTGGGGATCGAACTCGATAACTTACTGTAGGTTCAGAAGGCCAGCGTTCTACCGTTTGAGCCACTCACCTGGCCACCACAGAAGTTTATTGAATGCTTATCCTTCATCAAGTTTTAGAATTTTAGAGCATATCTCGCTGTGCTTTAAAGAGAAATATGTTGAAGGAAACAACAAGTAGCTTTAATGATAAAGCAGAACCCTGGTTGTAGTCGCCATTGGTCGGTGAGAGTGCCTCGCATGTCTGCCTGCTTGACCTACGTCAATCCTGCTGCTAATTGGCCGAGCCAGAGCTCGGGAAATATTCATTGTCGTGTTGTGATTTCAACCAACCCTTTGAGTGCGTGCGCATACCTGACATTTCCCTGCTTTGATAATACCGTAAATGCCACCATGTTGTAAGCAGAGGGGTCTGAATGGGGGTAGAGCTTTCACTGTAAATTGAGTTGTAACTTCCTAGCATAATAAAGAGACGAGAAGTGATCTCATGACAAATGTTAATATTTCCAGGGAAGTCAATATGAATCTATAGATGATGCGTGGAATATCACTTTGCACCGAACACGAAGATTACATTCTCAAACCCTGCTTTGGTGACACTTCCTCAACGTCTCTGCCTCTAAATCGATGGAAGCCCAAGCCTACCATTTTTGTGGCAATATTCAATCACTACCTTACCCTTCATTTTCTCCCCCAACAACTTCCGACCGTTCCCTCATTTCAGAACGAGGTATACGTAATCACCAGCCATTCAGTGCTGTCATAGCACGCTCAAGCAGCTGCTAGCGTTTACAGAAATACCTGACTTCCTAGTAAGTTTCGTCTATCCACAACTCTCATGATCTTGCCCGCTGATACTCTGATAGGGCCGATGACCTCAGATGTTAGGCTGCTTAAACAAGCATCATCATCATCAGATACTCTGATACTCTTCCTAAGAGACGTCTATCAGAGCCAAAGCGACTTAGTGTGGCCGTCGCCATTGTGGTTTTTTACAGAATTTGCTCTACAATCATATCATTCCTTTAGTGGAAAATATTTCCCAATAGCAAGATTACTCAATTACGAATACGCATACTTGCACAGACATAACTAGTATCCTAGATATTAGGCTGGATTTACTCACTGTGATTACAACTGGGTGGTAAGCATGATGTCCCTAGCCTTTAAAGGAAACAACCGTATCTACATTCCATTAATTTTTGATCACATGGTTCATTACCTGAATCGGTTATACGCTAATACACTCTCGAAGAAGACATTGGTCTCCTGTCTTTTTTTAAGGAAAAATATATGTGTTAGTTTTCTAGTACTGTACTCGACAAAACAAACCACACTGAAATGTTATTTCATTGCGTTGGTACAGTATGTGTTGAAAATGTGCACCATCACGTGCCATACGTTGTTTTCTGAATATTATTGAACATGTTAACCACACCCGGTCGACTGGAGTGGGACATTGATGATGATGATGATGATGATTGAACATGTTGATGAACAAAGGTTGGTGTAAAGATACACAATATCGCGTAATTCGGGATGGCCGCGAGATCCGGGAAACAGGTAAAGTACGGTAATATTTTTTTGCTAGTGGCTTTACGTCGCACGACACAGATAGGTCTTATGGCGACGATGGGATAGGAAAGGCCTAGGAGTTGGAAGGAAGCGGCCGTGCCCTTAATTAAGGTACAGCCCCAGCATTTGCCTGGTGTGAAAATGGGGAAACTACGGAAAACCATCTTCAGGGCTGCCGACAGTGGGATTCGAACCCACTATCTCCCGGGTGCAAGCTCATAGCCGCGCCCCCCTAACCTCACAGCCAAGTCGTCCGTTAGTGCGGTAATTAGGCCATCTCCAAAGTGTCGTTGCAGAAGGGTGACCCCCGCCGCGGTGTGGACAGTAGTTCCATCTTGCTGCATCCATTGTCGTTAGAGGAGAAAAATACGGCACAAATCCCGCACGAATGGGATAATAATGGGGTCTCTGTAGCTTACCTTTAAACATCCGCTGAACAGACTGATCGCTCAAATTGAGTTTCAGCTATGTTATTCGTAGACTACGCTTTTGGGACTGTTAACACCTATTGGAGAAGCCGCCCACGATTCTCGTTTGTGGTGACGGTTCCTGGGCACCCTTTTGTCCCCTTTCGTTGACATGGGACTGATCCCGTATGGTTTTCACACCAGGCAAATGCTGGGGCTGTACCTTAATCAAGGCCACGGCCGCTTCCTTCCCATTCCCAGGTTTTTCCTGTCCCATCGTCGCCATAAGACCTATCTGTGTCGGTGCGACGCAAAGCAAAATAGCGATCCCGTATGATGGAACTTGTCAATTTGCTCCTTTATTAAATCGCTCCTCGAACTCGGCCCTATTCTGACGCTCCACTTCGTATGACCGGAAATAATGTCCCATGGTAAACAGCTTCTCTTCTCTTGCTAGAGCCATAATTGCAGAAATCAACACATCACTGAATTAACAATACGTCCGACTATTAGGGCTATCTATATAAATAGAGTTGTATGGGGTCCGCTGTCTGTAATTTAGTGTATTTTTGGAATTTTTCAGATATTTATCCGTTTTAGGTCAACGCAAGACCGTATCAGTGTTTTAGCTTTATGTCTATTTGTCTATCTGTTTTGATTGTCCGTCTTTTCCACCATCACGGCGAAACGGCTGGATAGATCTCGACCAAACTTCATATTTAAGAGTATACTCATCCAGGAGCAGGTTTTAGACATTTCATATGATTTAAAAATCACTGAATAGACTGGATGTTTACAGGATGATCAGAAAAGGTTTTTTTAAAAAAATTATATTTTCTCTTATAATATTGATTTTCTGTAAAATCCGTAGACTATATGAGAAACGTCCCTTCATTTTACACAACTTTTGTTATGTACATAATTTCGCACACTTTTCAAATGACGGAGAAAATTACCTTTTTTTTTATTTTTTTATTTTGCAAGTTTCATGCTCTTCATTGAGCGACGGACACCCGCGCAGACCGACAACGAACTTACCGGTTACCACGGTAACATCTCTGGCTGCTTACCAGCAGGGAAGTACGTACGCAGTGCAATTTTCATCATTATTCCTTTAAACTCGTTGTTGTTCGTTGGTTAGAAGGGAAGAGAGACGTGAAGCTGCCATTCTGCGGAATATTTTCGGAATACTGTTGGAGGTTACAATCGTCTTCGAATAGGACCAAGGATGGCTGTTAATATTTCAACAGTACCGCCGAGTGTAGCCCCTTATTTCACACCGTGTTTTATGGCATTTGCTGTAATTTTTGCTGTATTGCTTTTCTACTTCCGTTTTCTGCTTTCATTTCTTGCCTCTGCCTTGTCTCTTTAGGCGTAAGTAATAATACCATTATCTAAGAATTCCTACGCCTAGATTTTTCCTCTGTTACCGCTTTCTTAAATCCGTAACTCATATCATCACAATTTGAGAGGTACATTTTATTTTTCCAATAATCCACTTTGTATTCAGGTCTTACGTATTTGTCCTATCCGCCTGTCCTCAGTTATTATCCTATCTTCAATTAATGCCAACTTTCTTAATTGTATTACTTTGTTCCTTCATTTCTCCGCATGCATGCGAGTGCTAATTCCGAAAACTAGACCCCCTTTCCTCTGAGGAAAGATTTCAAGATTTTTAATTGTGTGACTTTTTGGTCCCGAAAAATACCGAAATATGGAGGCAATTTTAATGACTATGCAGACCTTCGTTTCGGGTTAATTAATGACTGAACGGTAAGTCGTAATACAAAACAGATAACGCAATCGCAGCTCAATTTGGAGAGATCTACAACTTTGGTCTGTGACCTTTTGTCGTATCTCGATCCCTTATACTTTTGATAGAGCTGCGTTTCTATATTATAATCAAATCCCCCTAATTTGATTGTGACTGACATTAGGAAAAGGAGCCTGTCTTCTTAATGAAAACTTCCCATCTCCATTTTGTAAGGCAGTAGGCATTGTGAGGCTGCGGTTATAGTAGAAACTCCCCAACTCGATTCTGTATGGCAGTAGGAAACGTAGCCTGTCATTATCATCAAACCTCCCCAACGCGCACCTTACATCGGAAACAACGTATGGGGTCCTCCCCTTGGTGTTTCTGGGATAACGCTAAGAGTCATGTATATTGATGTAATCTTACTGCGTATACAGTAATGTACGTAGAAATCCTTATGCAATGTAGAATACAGTAACGAAGCACGGGTACATTTGCTATTATAGGCCTACAATAAATAAATGCTTCGTTGCTAGGGAAACGTGGACGGCAGATGAGCAATAATTTCAATGTTGTTTGTTTTGCTGCATATCGTACTTACCAATACTTTGCCACCACTACAATCGTTCTATTATCATGAGGTGGAGGTGATGGTGGTTATTGTTTTAAGAGGAAGTACAACTAGGTAACCATCTTTTTTTATGAGGAATTCAGTGCATCGAGAAATCCTTTGCTAGTGTGTCTTGGTAGCTTTATTTTAGGGGCTACAGACATCGCAGCCTTGAACTCTATATATTTACATGTGTTCGATTGTTCCATAACCTGTGTAATTATTAGTGTCTTTTATAGTGCTTACATATGTTATGTTTCATTAAGATTGCTCTTTCAGGTATTAACAGCCGAAACATGCTTAGTTTACGAATGGAAGAAGAACTCCCAGAATGCTCTTTGAGAATTTTACTGATCTTTCCGTTTAAGCAAGTCAGTAGAATTTTTGCCAGGCTGTTCGTCGATTCTTTAAAAGCAAAATTTAAACCGTGCGAAAATCACGTTTACAGTTTCTCTTGAACGGTTCTCAGTCTCGTATTCACGAGTTCTGATCTGTGGGCATCCTTAGTGAACCACTGTCCAGCCCTGAGTGTGTGGACGAGTAACTATGCTTAATGCAATTATATCACGCAGACCATACACTTCCATGCCGCAAGCCCACGCAGTTTCGACAAGTGCTGCCTACTTACTATTTGGCCGCCTTCACGATTACGTTACTGATATTCACTCAGTTAATGATTCGAGTTCCAATTATGGTTTTCCCTTCCTCGTACACCGGTATAGCAAAGCTAAGCCATTTCCATACAGGTCATGGAGATCCTTCGTGGAATTAAAGGTAAAGGCTAAGTAGGATGGCATCGTTAGGCCTTTGTCTCCAAGAATTAACCTGGTATTCATTTTTGGTGTAGGCTGAGTGAACCTCAGGGTCATGTGCCTCTCCAGAAGTGGAAAATTCGCTTCTAATTTTTCGACTTCCTGACGGGGAATTGAGATCCCTTCCTTCTGGGTGAACCGAGCAAGCCTTTACCGCTCGTCTAGACAGCCTCCATGGGTATGTTCTTATATAATTATAAAATAAGAGTTTTGTCTGTACATTGCTCAGAATTAGAAAAGAATGGTATTTTTGTATCGGTCATGTCCACAGTAACAAGGAAATGCACTTTTTACTTTTCCGTAATTTCTGTCTGTCTGTACGTATGTATGTATGTATGTATGTATGTATGTATGTATGTATGTATGTATGTAGGCCTATGTATGTATGTATGTATGCATGTATGTACACGCATCACGAGAAAACGGCTGAAGGCAATTTAATGAAAATCGGTATGTTAAGTCAGCGGAGGAGCCACTACAGTATAGGCTATAAATCATTTTATTCACGCTGCGTGAAATGGTAGTTTAGGGGAAGGGCTGAAATTTAATTCTCAAATGTTTATATTAGTAGTGGTATTATCGATAAATACTATATAACTAATATAGAATTAAATTTCCGATCATTTATGCCATACATTTTTACCTTACCGGCTATGATAACACAGATATTCATGAATTTGTATTTCTCTTGCTAAGTCCAAATCAGCGCCGAGCCATGAGAAAATGGGTAAACAGAATTTAATGAAAATCGGTATATAGAGTCGGAGAATATGAGACTGCAGTCCCAAGCTATAAACAATTTTATTCACCCTGGGTGGAATGGTAGTTTAGGGGAGGGCGTTGAAAATTTAATTCTTAAATACCTATATTATTGGTCCTATCGAAAACTACTACATAACAGAATTGATAGAGAATACAATTTACGATCATTTATGTTTTATTCTGTTTTACCGTACCGACTATGATAAGAGTGGTATTTCATAGTCGGAAGAAAACTAAATGTGAAGGCCTACAATATCGAAAGCTTAAAAAATTGATCAAAAATAACATTACATTGACCATTGTTTGTTGTGATGTTCTTTGTCTCTTATGCTGCGACTCATCTCCGATAGATGGGATTACTGCTGCGTACCAACAAATACAGTAGAGACAATACGCGACACTTCCGGATTTAGCCTTGTTAAAATGGGAGACAAGTCGCAAGTGGCGCTCCTAGTGGCTTGACCTGAAAATTCGCGCTAAATTTAAATATCAATGGAAATGTTTATACGAAAATAGATAAATAAATTACGTCTAGAATTAAAGTGTTACTAAGATATAGCAATTCTGGATAAATGAATGAAGAATTATTTAACAGGTTATTATTTAAAGACTGAAATTGGACATATAATCAAGATGTAAGATGGACTGCTGTGAAAGGGCTTTATCTTTCATTTATGCATTACATTTTTAGCTTTAGAATTCCTGCCTGAACGTTCACGGCTAGATTTTTCTTTTTTCTCATTTATAAGCATTGTATCATCATATTAAAACACTTGTCAAGAAAAATATCGGCACATTCCTTACACACATGATTCAGTGAATTTACATTTTTTTTGCTAGTTGCTTTACGTCGCACCGACACAGGTAGGTCTTATGGCGACGATGAGATATGAAAGGGCTAGGAGTGGAAAGGAAGCGGCCGTGGCCTTAATTAAGTACAGCCCCAGCATTTGCCTGGTGTGAAATTGGGAAACCACGGAAAACCATCTTCAGGGCTGCCGACAGTGGGATTCGAACCCACTATCTCCCGGATGCAATCTCACAGCCGCGCGCCTCTAACTGCGCGGCCAACTCACCCGGTGAATTTACATTTAAGAGCTGGACAATTTTCTTTTTAATTTGAAGCCTACTAACAGAAAGAAAATCTATAAATTTAGCCTCAAAAACATTCAAACTTTCCCTATAAGCAATACTTGCCGTAATGCCATTACATTAGGGTAAAGCAAATTTGCATCATCATATTGTTTCAACAAACTATGTACATTTCTTAAATCATCCATATTTTCTTCAGTGCTTGACAACGCATTACGGCATTCCAAATGGGGTAACTTGGAACACAACCAGCCACACTCATATGCATATGTCTGTCTGGTCATCAGCCCAGAGGCTGGTTGGATCCTCAGCTGGCACCACCAAAGGTTATGCGGTTATAAGGAAACCCCAAAAACCAATGGCAGCACCAAAATGAGGCGTACTAGGCAAGATGAGGAGTGAGATAGTTTGCCATTGCTTTCCTCACTTGGTCAGAAAGTACTATTGCAGCACGACTGACCCTATGAGCAGCACCTTTCATAACACTCAAATGCACTAGTCATGCTCTGAATGCCATTACTCAGCACTACCCATACCCCAGCAACTTCCATATTGTCACAGCCATGGATGTTGACTAGGACTTCAGTGGAAGCTACACTTTGCTCTGGCCTGTGCCAAGAGATGGATGCAAAAGTACTGTATCCATCAAGAAATGACAGCAGGCAGCATGCATATGTATTTTCCTGAATTAAATCAAACCCACAGATCACACATGCAACACATCGGTATTGGAGGTTAACTTCTGCACTATACAATAAAATATGCATATTATATTTTAAGCCAGTTAAAATATAAGTCGAGCAGATCAGAAGATTATGAAGTATTATAAAAATCTCTTTCTCACTGGAAGAATATATATGCAAACACAATATTACTTACATTTTCTTGTCGCGAGGGAAACGGAAGAAAGACCGCGCATTCTTCTCTACTTTATAGTTTCTGCAGCCAAACAAAGCACATACCTTTCCCCTCAAGTTGAGAGGAGATATCAAGAAATGACACACGCTACTATTTAATTATGTCAACTCACTGAAAACGCATAAATAAGACCAAAAACTTCACACACAAATACACGTGCTCTTATGACAGAATCAGTAGTTCTCAGGTCAATCCGCTATAGAGAGAGCTCTAATAGCTGTCCTTCGATATCTCGCTGACTGTCGCGTATTGTCTCTACTGTATTTGGTACCGAGTATAACAGCCTTCCTGAATATTGGCGGGAAATAGCAGGGGAGTTAGGTAACTTTCGTCTCTACCATACCATTCCTCTGGTACATATATTTCCTGACACTGCTCGTACGTAACACACTGGCTCCTCATAGTATTCCAGCTATTCGATCTTTACTCTGACGCGCCGTTTTGGATGAGCAGTGTGCACACTTAAGACAGAGGGTCATTTAGTAGTAGTAGGAGTAGTAGTACCTGGTCTAGAATTACAATTTAGGTCTATTCCAAATTATAGCACCACAATTCACTGAATAACTCAAATTTCAACCCTGAAAAGAGACGTTTCTTAAGAAAAGCTTCTTGATCTTCACTTTTATTAAATTCTGCATTCATTTTATTCCAAATTAGCAGCGAAGAAGGGGCTTCTCCTCTGGCTTGGAGGAAAAATTTGCCTCCAAGTCAGATAGATTTTTCCGCCACCAATGTAGTGAATTGAGATTTTCCGACTCATCGGATACTCCTAGGAAACAGATTAGAAAAAGGGCATAGTTTTTGCCTTTTGCCCTGGGACTCTCCACTATTCGACCCATTCGACCACCCCCACCCCGTCGAAAAAGACGAAGAGTGTTCACGGATCACGGATGTCTGCGGCTTGGTCATTCCAGCTCTGGAACTTTTGACTGTTCAGATCGGCAGTATAGTACTGTTCGTTAAAAGTGGGAAAATGTGTGGTCTTTCATTTGATCGAGTATTTCATATGAAAGCATTGCTTTTAATCGCACTATTTCTACTGACGTCATTGTAATGACCGATGTTCATTTCAGTTGGGAATACTACTAAGACAGTCTTTCTGAGGATGTAAAAAAGCAGGTGGAGAGTGAGTGTCTGCCATTATTATGAAAACTCCCCAACCTGATTGTGACTGATCGTAGGCAAGTGGGCCTACCATTACAATGAAAATTCCCTAACCCAGTCTTCATATGAGAAAAGACGTTTGGTGACTTCCCCGTCGCGTTTCTAGGGTAACGTTAAAAGCTGTGCAATTTAATAATTTAATGACCCCTCGAAAAATGACAGTATCTGATAAGGTTTTTTTTTTAAGTCAGAAGGTCAGTGTCTCAATCGTTTGAGCCACTCAGTCTGGCAATGGCAGTATCATCTTATGGGAAGGGCCATTATCAGGCATGAAAACGAGACTCCTTAAGCCTCGCGAACCTAATACCGTTGGTGTCACTAGAGAACAAAAGTTGACTAAAGGAGGTTGGATGGGAAAAGTGAGGTGCCAGGCTCAGCTGGTAGCTCCGTGTTTACCAACCACACACCCCAATTTAGAGCCCCTAGGAGTCGCCTCTTACGAGACAGGGGATTCCATGGTTGTATTCTATCCTCCACCCACAGTGTCCACAGCCGGCTCAGAATACCAAAAGGCTGAATGCATTTGGAACAATGCTGATGGACCCATCTGAGAAAATATAAAAGTATGCTTTTATAGATATTTCATATGGGGTCAATGACCTAGATGTTAGGCACTTTTGAACAACGAACATCATCATCGTCGAGATTTGATATGTGAAAAATGATGTTACTGTTCTGTTAATGGATCAAATCCTGTAAGAGTGGCCGAGCAGGGTAGCTTAAGCCGTGAGCTCGATATCCACTACCACTAAACTCCCACACCCCGAATCCCTTAAATTTCTTTTTCATAATGGCACGGTTCCTTTTCAGACATCCTTGCCGAGGTCAGGGGTCCTTCATTCGCATTTCCATCTCTAAATTAGCGATGCATACGTTAATATGAACTTAGTAAAGCAATTCATTAGATAATAATAATAATAATAATAATAATAATAATAATAATAATAATAATAATAATAATAATAATAATAATAATAATAATATGGGCTCAACATATCTTTAAAATCTGATGATTTTAAACAAGCTCGGCTGAGTGGCTCTGATGGTTCGGAGGGTTCGATATCGGCTCAGTCCAGTGGTTTTTGAAAGTGCTCCAATACGCCAGCCTCATGTCGGTAGATTCACCGGTACGTAAAAGAACTCCTGCGGTACAACATTCTTACAATGACATGTCCGAAAATTGTGAAGAGAGTTTGCGGGACTTACAATTATTATTATTATTGTATGTATGTTGGGTATTCAGCCCGAAGGCTGGTTGGATCCTCAACAGGTTCACCATTAGCTGTCATAGATGGCCTAGATGTCGCTGAAGAGACGTACTAGGGAAATGAGGAGTGAGGTAGTTTCCCGTTGCTTTCCTCACTGAGCCAGAAGTTGCTATTGCATACCAGTCTGCCAAGCCCACTGAAATGCCTGCACCAACCGACCCTATGAGTGACATTTTCACACCATTCATAGCAGGGACCGGCTGCAGAAGGAATGGCATTACTAGCTTCACTCATACCTCAGCCACTTTCATATTGTCAAAGCCAAGGATAAGACTGAGACAGGTCAATGAAATTAACAATTTTATTCTAGCCCATACCAGAAGACATAGCGCACTGTAAACACTACATCTTGCCAGCAAAGGCATTATTATTATTATTATTATTATTATTATTATTATTATTATTATTATTATTATTATTATTATTATAAATAAATAAATAAATCAGGCAAGTTGCACTCGTACAATTGTGATCTTGACCGATGCATATATAAACTTTTAAATGAGAATTCCCTGTGCTTCGAATCATGTCATCAGTAGTCAAGGCTTGATTTCTTACTTACTTGCCTGTTTGCATCCCTTCCTAATTTTCAATTCTTAGATTGGTTGGCAGCAGTTCTTCTCCTTCTGTACTCATTTCTGTTCTCTGTTAGTATCTTCATATCTTTGTATTAGCCTACTCTGTGTTTTCTCTGATGTGTCTCGAGTAGTGTAGGCTAGATCTTCCTCTCCTGTCCTGTCCTGTGTCAGGTATGATACAAGAAACCGAAACAGATGAACGAATTATTTACTGACAAAAACAGAAACTGTACTGTATGGGTATGACCTTTATTCTTCTAAACCATTAATCTTACATATTCTGTTAAACCTCCGTGGCTCAGGTGGCAGCGCGCCGGCCTCTCATCGCTGGGTTCCGTGGTTCAAATCCCGGTCACCCCATGTGAGATTTGTGCTGGACAAAGCGTAGGTGGGACAGGTTTTTCTTCGGGTACTCCGGTTTTCCCTGTCTTATTTCATTCCAGCAACAATCTCCAATGTCATTTCATTTCATCTGTCATTCATTAATCATTGCCCTAGAGGAGTGCGACAGGCTTCGGCAGCCGGCACAATTCCTGTCCTTGCCGCTAGATTGGGGCTTCATTCATTCCATTCCTGACCCGGTCGAATGACTGGAAACACGCTGTGGATTTTCACTTTTTATTCTGTTAAACATGGCATAACGTCTGTGTTGTGGCAACATGCACTTTTTCGTTCGTTCAGAGCGGTACGAGAGAGGGTATGAGACTCCAGTTGAATCCCAGGAAGAGTTCGTCACTCGGGTGCTTGCTGTTGCGCACTGTCAACACCACATGCCTGACGTCTTTGGACGTGTACGACAGGCAATGATACTTCGTTCCAGCGCGTGCATGCAAGCAGGAGGACACAAATTTGAACATTTTTTGTAAAAGATTACAATTAAATTGGCGTGTAATGGATTTATTCTCAACTACCTCGAATTGTACTTCAACTACTATATCCGATCCCTAGTTATTTAATAAAACATATATTTCTTGTTTCTTTTACCATCCCTAGAAATTTGAGTAGTGTGTTTTGAATCACCCTGTTGTTGTACCTCTGAAGATGGGCAATTGGTCTGTTTATGTTCTCATTGTTGTTAGTAGAGGTCTTTTTCACTTATTCTGCTAAGAAATACTTCATTTGTTAGCCGTGGTGTTCATTGTATCTTTCCAGCACCACATATCAGATGCTTCCATGCTGTATACCAAATAAACCTTGCCGTGATGTATTTTCTGACCATACTTCATTTTGACGCTTTGTATTATATCGTCCTAGGTCACTGTTTTGTTTTCATCAAGTTTACATACATACATAAATACATACATACATACATACATAAATAATTTAGGCTGTTAACTGCATATCATTCAACGTTTGATACTAAAGCATATGTAAGAGAATCATTAGAATTGTGTGTGTGTATTTTTTAACGTTTTCCAATTATGACTTTCAGTTCTCCACGGCAGGTCAGAGCGTAGCCAATTGCAGCCGTTCCTTCCTGTAACGTGAAGCGTGTGCGGCAGCTGTTGCAGTGAGACTAGAACACTCAAGAATTAGGCATTTCCGGGCTTGGGCATAACTTCGACGTTTCGCATTTTATTACTGCTCTTCATTAACGGCTTTCTAACAGTACTTTTGGATTATATATCATGTCTGATGCTACAGTAGTTTCTATTGAAATTGTTAAGATGTTAATGTTTGATCCATGCTTTGTTTCATTGTATATAGCTTTCTTAACCCGGCTGATTTTGTGCTAATTGTTCACGGTCGCTGTGTTTCTTTCCTTTCGTGGTGAGCATGGCAGTTATAAAGGGCTGGCATTACTTTATCTTGTTGTGTTTGGGTCATCAGTCGATACGCTGTTTTGATGGAGCTCTCTCTGCCACCGTAACCTGTGCTAACCTTTCCATTTCCACGTAAGTACTACGAGTACATACATCCTTCATCCACTTTAATCTGCTTGTTATATTCATACCTTGGTCTACTCCTACCGTTCTCACCGCGTACACTGCTCTCAAGAATCTATTGAATAAGTCCTAGGTGTCTTAAGACGTGTGGTATCATGTTACCTGTCCTTGTTTTCAAATTTCGTCAAATCGTTGTCCTCTCACCAATTTCATTCAGTATCTCGTCCTTCGTAATTCGATCCACACATCTCACCTTCAGCATTCTTCTGTAACACCACATTTCAGAAATTTCTGTCCTCTTTCTTTCTGAGCTAGTTATCATCCATGTTTCACTTCCATACAATGCCACGTTCCAGACGAAAGTCTTCAAAAACATATTTCTAATTCCTATATCACTGTTCGAAGTCAGCAAATTTATTTTTTCTTAACAAGGGCCTTGCTTGTGCTAGTCTGCATTTTATATCCTCCTCCTGTTATTGCTAGTTATTCTGCTATCCAAGTAAACAGTATTCATCTACTTCCTTTAAGATATTTTCTAATCTAAAGTTTCTTGCATCACCTGATTTCGTTTGACTGCATTCCATTACTTTTGCTTTTGATTTATTTGTCATCTTGTACTCCTTTTCCAAGACTATGCTCATACAGTAGCACTTTCTGGCCGAGTAAGGAAAGCAATGACAAACTACCTCACTCCTCATTTTCTTCAGATCTTCTGCAGACTCAAATAAAATAACGATATCATACGCAAATCTTGCCTTTGCCTAGCAGATAACCGAGCTCGATAGCTGCAGTCGCTTAAGTGCGGCCAGTATCCAGTATTCGGGAGATAGTAGGTTCGAACCCCACTGTCGGCAGCCCTGAAAATGGCTTTCCGTGGTTTCCCATTTTCACACCAGGCAAATGCTGGGGCTGTACCTTAATTAAGGCCACGGCCGCTTCCTTCCCACACCTAGCCCTTCCTTGTCCCATCGTCGCCATAAGACCTATCTGTGTCGGTGCGACGTAAAGCAACTAGCAAAAAAAAAAAAAAAAAAAAAGCCTAGCAGATAGCCTCTTTCTTTGAGGCGTTGGATTTCTTTCTCTTCGGTTATTGTTACGACCAGATGGTTATCTCACTATTTTTTCCTTTGTTTTAAATTGCCAGAATATTTGTCCAAGAGACATCTTGGTCACCAATTTCATACAGATAAAAGGGAAATAAAACTGTGCAATATCCATAGAGAAGTTACGGTTTTTAAAATATATGTGTCCTCTGCCCACTCTTCCTAAAGCATCAACTGTCGTTATTTAATTTTTGAAGTGGGAATTATCTTAAGTGCATGCCAATTTTTCCGCAAGTTGCCAAGTATGAGTTAGTATTGCATTAAATTTCATTTCCGCCTGTTGAAATGAAATGAAATGAAATGTCGTATGGCTTTTAGTGCCGGGATGTCCCAGGAAGGGTTCGGCTCGCCAGGTGCAGGTCTGTCTATTTGACTCCCGTAGGCGACCTGCGCGTCGTGATGAGGATGAAATGATTATGAAGACGACACATACACCCAGCCCCCGTGCCATTGGAATTAACCAATTGTTAAAATCCCCGACCCGGCCGGGAATCGAACCCGGGACCCTCTGAACCGAAGGCCAGTACGCTGACCGTTCAGCCAACGAGTATTTCCGCCTGTTGTTCTTCCTTGATGGATGCAGTCATTTTACATCTGTCTTCTTGGCACAGGTCAGATCCAAATGTAGCTTCCACCGAAGTCCCAGTCTCATTTAGGGCTGTGGCAGTATAGAATCTGCTGAGGTATGGGTGGTGTTGAGTAATGACATTCGGAACACAGCTAGTGTGTCTATCAATCAATCACTGCTGATCTGCATTTAGGGCAGTCGCCTAGGTGGCACATTCCCTATCTGTTGGTTTCCTAGCCCTTTCTTAAATGATTGCAAAGAAATTGGAAATGTATTGAACATCTCCCTTGGTAAGTGGTCAGTGACTTTTCCATGGAAAACCTCAGCAGTTCCGTGCTACCGCCATTAGACGGTGGAATGTTGTATCTGCATTGACGAGTATAGCTGCAATATGAGTGCGTCTCTTGGAATGTTCGGTTGCAAGTTACACTGTAAACTGTGGTACATTGGTATCATGTGCATAATTAATCCTACGAAGAGTGTTATGGAAGGTGCTATTCATAGCACTGGTCGTGCTTTAATGACATTTTCTGGCCCGGTGAGGAAAGCCGTGGCAAACTACCTCACTCCTCATCCTGCCTAGTATGCCTCGTTTAGGTGCTGCCATCGGATTTTGTGGTTTTCTCTGTAACGGCATAAACTTTGGTGTTGCTGTTTGAGGATTCAAATAGCCTTCGGGTTGATGACCTAACAGAGAGACATCTTCATCATAGACTGCTTTCAGCGCCTTCAGCGTTCAATCTTACAAAGAATCTAGTAGTTTTACGTGGCTGTTGATATCGCGATAATAACCACGGAAACTCTCGTTTCACATGGAATCCAACCGCAGGGACGTGATATTTCATCAGCGTTCAGATTGCTAGCCTCTCTGAATTAACTATGCGCCTCCACAAACTCTGTTTGAAACTAGCTGTATAGCCTTGTTTAATTCCACGCCTCTTACCTTAAAATAATTAAAAACTGAATCTAACCATCGTCGTATTGGTCTCCCTCTGTTTCTCTTACTCTCCATAGCCGAGTTCTTTATTCTCCTATTATCTGCGCACTTTTTAGCGATAGATTTGTGTACGGGTTCGAGGAATAAGGCGGGAGCTCTCACGGTTCCGTTAGTACTGCCAACTGAATGGAAATGAAGTCTGAATTGAATCGATAATATGATCGATCGATATGAATTTTTAAACCTTTGTTATCTTAAGCCAACAACTGTGTCACACACGCATTATGTAACATTATATGACATTCCTCGATGCGAATCTTATTCCCAGAGTGAATTCTATAGTGTGGCTTTGCTGTGTAAATAACAACAGTACTAGTACGTAAAGTGACGCCAGATGTCGCACAGCGATGCATAAGCGATTCATAGTTTGTGTTTCAAAGGTTGCCAGTACGAATCTCGAAGATTGCCGAGGTCGACCGATTCAGCACTAGGGTGTAAATCTATCGCTAAAAAGTGCGCAGATAATAGGTAACATATCCTCCTCCATTCACCTCACATGACCCCACCACCGAATCCGGTTTATACACACAGCGTCATCTATCGAGCTCATTCCTTTAATTCCCCAATCCGAGTATCCTGCCATTGTTCCGACCTGTTTTCCCAGCAGTCATTCTCCGTACCGTCTTGTCTCTTACTACCGACTCATATAACACCTCATACAGCAAAGTGGCCTGAAAATAGATCGATGTAAAGAGAATTAAGTCCGAGAGTTCACTTCTTTCTTATACATTTAACCTCTTCGACAGCTTGACATTGAATTATTTAGGGTAGAACACAGTAGACTACTGGTGTTGTCTTAATGGAAATCATTTTCTCAGCAGTCACTTCGGAGAAATCTCAGAGTGATCTAGGTGAACTAAGCCGAAAATTCTCAACCGCTGAAGATATTGCAATACATTTTTCATTATCATTTATTCCTTAAGGAAATGGTTACTTGAGGACAAAATGAAGACTGAGAGTGCGTGTGCATACGTTTAGAAGGTATTACTACAGATTTACAGTAAATGAAATAGGTACTAACCTTGCAAACTGATTGTTTCAGCTGGTGCAGACTTGGAACTTGATTAACCCAAATAATTCTGAGCATTTTTTTTTTCTTATTTTACCATAACAGTATCTATAATCTTGATCATAATGGCCATAAATGGTCCGTATTGACTTAAAAATTACTGTTATTAATTATTTAAAGGTCCGTCTTGTCAATACAATGCACAGATGTGTTTTCATACTGCACACACGACGATTTAACGACTGTTACATTTTTGAAACAAAGTGACCTTGAACATGTAAACATCAGAGGCTACCAACAATAGGGAAATCTCCCAGGGTAATTAATTTTCTCTTTTAACGTAACTCATCCTTCTCGAAGGACGTCGGGATAAACTGGATGAAAATTTATAATCTCGGCGTTATACCTCGTAAAACAACAATCACCACCACTTTCGAGCTTGCTTATTAAACTAGGAATTTCAGGGTGGTGGATGTCCACGCAGTGATGTGTTTGCATGAAAGTATCATAGAGAATTTCGTGGATTTAATGTTGCGGACTAAAACGTATCAAACAAGAGTAATAATTGAGCAGTCGCTGCTTTGATGTTAACGTGAGTGTTACCTAGATTTGAAGAAGTGACTGCTCGTGAAGTTAAACGGTGGAATGTCTTAAGAGAGAGCAAATATATTACGCCTACAATCCTACAAACCTTGGAAGATGAAACCAAACCGAGATGAGCCGCACGTGTGTGTCACAAGGCACCCGGGCCTCATGGTATCTGCGAGACTAGAATTGAGGTTACGTCGACCGTCCGCAAGGGGACCGGAAGTACTACGCTGCACCGGATGTGACGGTAGCTTATAGGGAAGTTCGCTCAATTGATTAGAGCTTGGGCGCAATTGAGATATTGCCTTCAGTTAGTCATATTCTGGGAAGTGGCTAATATCTATTATAATAACCGACAATTGGTCTATTTACGGAATAGAGTACAAAGGTTATATTGGTTTTGCTGATAGACAGGATGTCGGCACTAAGGAGTTTCATTAGTTTTGCTGACAGGCAGGATGTGACATTATTGTTAAGAGTCGGCGACGCACAGATTGTATTAAAGGTTTCGCTGATACGAGAATTACATCATTAACATGCCATGTTCTTCGTACCACATGTCAAGAAGGTTGGTTACTGTGATAGCCAATTGTCCTCTTAAGTTACTTTAACTTTTGAGAGTGACACAAGGCTTCAACAGTGATTTTAAGGTGTCTTTTATCTCATTCATCGTAGAAGGTGACTTCTGTAGATGTTTCCATATAGTGCGGGTAGTTTATTATAATGCATTTAATCAGTATTGTGCGAGAGAACAGGTGTTGCATATTCTTCCAAGAACATACAGCAGTATCAAGATTATTGATGTAAGATATGTAAATTATGCATTTTTGTACACTTTAAAGGAAAGTGCTATATGACAGAAGTCTTTAACGGGCCGGGCCAGAAACGAGTTTCTCCAATAAAATTCGGCGTCTCTTTCGTAAGAAAAATCAACTATTTATTCTGGCCTGTTCTGAGCTTTTTTTTTTTACCGGCAATGTAATATATAAAATCTGAAAAATAAACTTGGAAATAAATAGACATAACTTTTCCTGACATTTTCGATCAGTCTTAAAGAAAATGCGAATAGGTTTTTGAAATGAAAAGTCATGTGCATATACTGTATTTCGAAATCCCTGTAAAACTCGGTGCGATGTAAAGACACTAGAAAAAATAAAATAAAAAAAAAATAAATCACTTTTCTTCTCAGTTATTGATCACACGGAACCTTGTACTTTTTCTAGCCTTCATTCAAAACGAATATGACTGCACACCTTACCGAGATTAATACGTGTATTGAATAGGACGATGTGGGTTTTTTTCTTTTAGCAAGTCGATGATATTCTCTCCGGCTCCTTAATTGAATGGTCAGCGTACTGGCTATCACGGGGCTTCTGGTTCAATTCCCGGCAGGGCCAGGTATTCAAACTGTGTATGGTTAATTCCTCTGGCTCGGGAAGTGGATATTTATGTTCGTCTTAATACACTTCTCTTCATCTACAGTACATACAACGCACCACACTACAAGACACCACAGAAACAGGCAGTAGTTAACACATCCTTCCACATAGGATTGACGCCAAGAAGGGCATCCGACCGTAAAACCGGGCCAGGTTCATATGAAATGCCGACTCCAATAAATTCGAGCAGAAGAAGAAGAAGACGGTGTTCTGACCCGGAGTTGGCTTCCAAAGCATTATTGACTGTTGGCATGCCATACATTACTTTCAGTGCTAGCTTAGAAACGGAAGCATCAGCGATTGCGATTGGTTTAGCTGGTAACCTGGCAACGGAAGCCAACCATTTTGCAGCCTGTTCTATGTATCGGATATCCTTAACGAGATCGTATGGGATTTTATTCTTATTACAGTTTCGATTACATTTTTCATAATCTGGTGTTAGATGGCTATTTTTCAAACTGGAATAGTGATTTGTCTTTGGTACTGATTAATGATATTAAATGTTGGAAGCCAAACCTTACCCGTGGATGTTTTGAAATGACACCAACGACGACGATGACTTCAGAGCCCAGGAAGAGAGAAGGGAATTGCATTTATTTATTTATTTATTTATTTATTTATTTATTTATTTATTTATTTATTTAATAACACGATAGTTCGGCTCAAGTATCCTCATTCGCCCTACACCTGTATGGGAAAATCTTTGAATACGATCATAACGAATAGTTCTCTTACGTTTATCTCTACTTTATAGTATTTGCATATGGGGGAAAGGAGAAGGTGGGGGAATTGGTAAACTGTCTGCTCACAAGCATGCAATGGTATGGTATTTCCCCCTTTAAACACCTGTTTCACGCAAGTCGGTCAAGGGGTTAAAATTGGGGTAACATTGGACTAGTGGAGGGAGATTAAGGGGTGTCTTCTTCGCTGGGGGGACGAGAGAGAGAGAAAGGGGTTATAGCACAGGGGAATGAGAAGAGGGGGGCCTGTCTCATTCTCGCTTAGCGTATTTGTGATGTAATATGCTCTTATTTTGTGACGTAACAGGCACTTTAAACACAAAGGGGTGGTGTGTGTGTGTGGGTAGGGTGAATTCTTAGGGAATTCCCTGTGTCTTTTGCTGTCTCTCCCCCTCTCCCTTGCCGAGAGGGTCCAATCCCCAGCTCAGAATTCACCTTGCGGTCGTGCAGTCCCAACACGACTACGGGGCGAGTTGAAAGAGCTAGACATTTCAACATCGAGAGCCACTTCTAAAGTAGTCATACCCTTGATGGACTAGCAACCCTTCTGTCAGTCTCTCCGTGGGCACAGTGTTATGCTTCATATGACTCCCGTCATTTATCAGGATATAAACACTAAAAGCAATAGTATACCTGTTGCTCATCTTTGCTGTGTACAGCGAAACTTATGCTTAACGGAACTTCAAGAAGAAACCTATTCAAGTAATTTATCATTTTAACTCATTGACGCAATTTACGGAGCCTATTATGGACCAGAAGTTGACATACGGAGTTCTACGGTACGAATTCTCGATACCATACAGTTCGTGTATCAGATAGGTAGCTGTCTCTGTGGATCAGTGGTAGAGTGTCGGCCTCCGGATCCCAAGACACCGGGTTCAAACCTGGCAGATGTAGTCGGGTTTTTGAAGGGCGGAAAAAATGTCCATTCGACACTCCATGTTGTACGATGTCGTCATGTAAAAGAACTCTGGTGACACATTTGGTGTTGCATTTGGTGTTTACCCGGCAAAATTCATTAAATCTCAGCCATAGACGCCCAAGAGAGTTTCGGTTTACTCGGTCTGCCATGTAGTGGGCCCAGAGTAAAACGGAACGTCGAAATTGACGAGCAGACAGCCAGATGGCGTCAAATCGAAATGTCTGCACACGGTAGTTGAGGCCATATATTATAATTATTATTATTATTATTATTATTATTATTATTATTATTAACGCTGATTAGTTTCGAGAGCTCCGTAAATTGCACACATGCTTCCACGTTCAACCAAATTATAAAAATCAACATAGGTCAGTTTGTAAGTCACGTAGCAGCCATAGTAGCTAGAGTGCCACTGCGGAATTCACATGAGGGGAAACGTATCTTTTTTAGCGAGCTCGATAGCTGTAGTCGCTGAAGTGCGGCCAGTATCCAGTATTCGGGAGATTGTGGGTTCGAACCCCACTGTCGGCAGCCCTGAAGACGGTTTTCCGTGGTTTCCCATTTTCACACCAGGCAAATGCTGGGGCTGTACCTTATTTAAAGACAACGGTCTCTTCCTTCCCATACCTAGCTTGCCATATCCCATAGTCGCCTTATGACCTGTCTATGTCGGTGCGACGAAAAACAATTAGCAAAAAAAAGAAAGTAAGCAAATTTAAAACGGCTGTTGTCGAGCTATTTGTGCTGCGGGACTGTATTTGTGTCACATGTGTTCTATGAACACTGCTCTAATGGAACCCACTGTTCTGCTGCGACGGTTTTGTGCCTCTGTGGATCAGCGGTAGAGTGTCGGCCTCCGGATCCCAAGATAGCGGGTTCAAACCCGGCAGAGGTAGTCGGATTTTTGAAGGGCGGAAAAAAGTCCATTCGACACTCCATGTCGTACGATGTCGGCATGTAAAAGATCTCTGGTGACACATTTGGTGTTTACCCGACAAAATTAATTAAATCTCAGCCACAGACGCCCAAGAGAGTTTCGGTTTACTCGGTCTGCCATCTAGTGGGGGCCTAGAGTAAAACGGAACGTCGAAATTGACGAGCAGACAGCCAGATGGCGTCAAATTGAAATGTCTGCACACGGTAGCTGAGGCCATACGATTATTATTATTATTATTGATTTAAAAGCATCTGTATTACAGTATTCAACTGCTAACAGTAATATAACTTTGCTTGAGTTGTTAAGGTATGTCATCACTTAACTGCACCGTTACCGAGCTCGATAGCTGCAGTCGCTTAAGTGCGGCCAGTATGCAGTATTCGGGAGATTGTGGGTTCGAACCCCACTGTCGGGAGCCCTGAAGACGGTTTTCCGTGGTTTCCCATTTTCACACCAGGCAAATGCTGGGGCTGTACCTTAATAAAGGCTACGGCCGCTTCCTCCCCTTTCCTAGCCCCTTCCTGTCCCATCGTCGCCATAAGACCTATCTGTGTCAGTGCGACGTAAAGGAACTTGTAAAAAATAAATTTAAAAAATAATAAAAAAACTGCACCGTTATTTGCTCCGCTATTACAGAAGACTCTGGTTGGGAATAGGTTTTACAGTGAAGAATTTTATAACGGCGCATTACTGATGGAGCGTATTTGAACACCTTCAAATACCACCGGACTGAGCCAGGTTCGAACCTGCCAAGTTGGGGCCAGAAGGCCAGCGCCTCAGCCGTCTGATCCACTCAGCCAGGCCAATCACCAACTGATCAGCAGTTTGGGATCATTTATTATATTTCTTCGTTCTTCGTGGGCGATGATATCGGGCTGTATGTTTTAATTGGGGGGGGGGGGGGGAGACTGGTGGTAATTCTAAAACATAGCCGGATCGTGAGCATTGTGCCATCTGTGTTAGCCTTAAGAGGGAAACAGGTCAGTTCGTTGACTAACGTCCGTTGTGAAGGTCGCATGGCTTTGTGGCTAAGCTCGGTCAACTGTGTTCGCTCGGTATTTTGTAGCCAGCAGCTGATCAGGCTGGCGAGTGGTAGACAGCTGTTGTGCGTGGGCCGCGAGCCGGAACTAAACTGCTCGGCACGCAACGGACACGCTGCCATGTAACCGGCGGGCTACTGCGTGCGTATTCCCTCCTTTTCTCGAGAACACCACGGCATGCTACAACTGTATATTTATTTCCTGTACCATTCGTACTCGGAATAAAAAGTGCTCCCACATGTGATATTTCGTCGCAGGTTATGTGAATTAAAATGCTAGCTAGTGCCTTTACGTTGCACCGACACAGATAGGTCTTATGGCGACGATGCGATAGGAAAGGCCTAGGAGATGGAAGGAAGCGGCCGTGGCCTTAATTAAAGTACAGCCCCAGTTTTTGCTTGGTGTGAAAATGGGAAACCACGGAAAACCATCTTCAGGGCTGCCGACAGTGGGATTCGAACCTACTATCTCCCGGATGCAAGCTCACAGCTGCGTGCCTCTAACCGCACGGCCAACTCGCCCTATGAATTAAAATGAACTGAAACAAATATTACTACATACCTATCCATTTTCACCCACTTTTCTCTTTTTACATTAGTGCTCACTTTTCTTCTGTCTCTTTAAGTCATCAGCCCGTACACCAGTTAGGTCCTCAAGTAGCCCCACCATAGTTTTTGCGGTTATAAAGAAATCGCATAAACCTATGGCGGCGCCATAATGCATGGCATGGTGCTTTTTTTTTCTAGTTGCTTTACGTCGCACGGGCACACATAGGTCTTATGGCTACGATGGGACAGAGAAGGGCTAGGAGTGGGAAGGAAGCGGCCGTGGCCTGAATTAAGGTACAGTCCCAGCATTTGCCTGGTGTGAAAATGGGAAACCATGGAAAAGCCATTTTCAGGGCTGCCGACAATGGGGTTCGAACCTTCTATCTCCCTAATACTGGATACTGGCCGCACTTAAGCGACTGCAGCTCATGGCATGATGAGGAGTGAGATGGTTTGCATTTTGCTCCCTTCACTGGGTCATAACGTGCTATTGAGTAACACCTTTCATAGCATCCAGAGGTACTAGTTGTTCTCTGAATGGCATTCATTACTCAGCACCACTCATACCTCAGCAACTTCCGAAGTGTCACAGCTATAAATGTGACTGAAACATCGGTGAAAGGTACAGTTTTCTTAGCCCTTAGTCAAGAGACAGATGAAACAATGCTGCATCTTCAAGAAATGGCAAAGGGCGGTACTTTTCTTCTAAATGGCTTAATTTCTTCGTTATCTTCAGAGATAAAATGTCAGCAGATGAAGGTTTGTATTTAGCTAGTACCGTAAGTACGTGCCAACTGGTTGCGACGATGTGAAGAATCATCTTTGGGAAACTTCAGGAGAACAGGTGAGATATTAATGAAAGTTGTCCTGCTTCATGACTAAGTGTTTAGCATGCAGGCATCCCTGGTTCGATTTCCGGTTGGGTTGGGGATTTTAACTTTCCTTGGTTAAACCCTGTAGCTCGGGGAATGAGTGTAGGCCTATGTGCCGTCTTCAGCATTGGTTCCAATCCTCACAGATGCGCAGGTTACTTGCAGGACGTCAGCTCAAAAGAACTGCACCGGGCGAGTTGGCCGTGCGGTTAGGAGCGCGCGGCTGTGAGCTTGCATCCGGGAGATAGTAGGTTCGAATCCCACTGTCGGCAGCCCTGAAGATGGTTTTCCGTGGTTTCCCATTTTCACACCAGGCAAATGTTGGGGCTGTACCTCAATTAAGGCCACGGCCGCTTCCTTCCAACTCCTAGGCCTTTCCTATCCCACCGTCGCCATAAGACATATCTGTGTTGGTGCGACGTAAAGCAAAAAAAAAAAAAAAAATAATAATAATAAAATAAAATTCGAAAATCCCACTGAGATGCGAATCACGGCCATATTAGTGAGAAGCCATTAATTTCTTTCAACTATTATGCCCTTCCCTCGGGTTAGTTTTTGAGGTATGTAACCATAAATAGCCCACTTTTTCTGCTCGGAAATAAAAAGGTTTAATATTCGCTGTTTGAATGTTGTGTAAGTTATGTAATTATTTTTCAAATATGGACTGTAATATATCTCAGTACCTGTTCACTGTGCCACACTCCGTGATCGGGCTATTCTGAGGAATCCCCCATCATGCTGTTATAGCACGCCGACCGGATTAAGGCCCGGTGAGCCCCCTTAATGCGGCAATTAAGGTAGCATGGCGGGTGGAGTGTGACACATGTCGCAGCTAACCTTGCTTGTCTACATGAACTAACGTACCCTATCACTTACGTAATCTCCTCCTTTGAATTTCCTTCAGAATCTTCAAGTTATTTCACGGAAACTGTCTAGAATAAAATGCAAAATTATATTGATACATTGAGCATGAACATAAATCAGATATATTCGTTGGTATGATTTGCCGATGTTCAGTGACGTGTCTCTCCCCCTCATTCTCCGGGGTATTTCACGTCTTCACCGGGAAGTAAGGTTATTATTTTATGCTTTCGTTGCTGAAAAAATATTCTCATTATTGTATTTATTTGAACAATTCCTTCTGGAACTTTTGCAGGTCTTGGGTTCAGAGGGTGTCGGGATCGATTCCCACTTGGGCGGAGGTTTTTACTGAGTACGGTTAATTCCTCTGGCTCGAAGACTGGGTGTTTGTGTTCGTCTTCATTCACATCTCTTCATGTACACACAACAGATCATATTATAAACCACCACAGATTCACGCAATAGTGAATACGTACATCCTTTCACTTATTTAGAGTTGGCGTCAAGAAAGGTTTCAGCCGTAAAACCGGTCTCAATGCACGGCCAGTGCCGACCTTCGTAAATTGGGGGTGGGGGTGCCAGGAAGAAGGAGGATACTTCGTTGCTTCCGAGTTACTTCCTCCCTCCTTGGACAGTGCGATCTTCATGTTATATACTCATAATTAAGGTAAAAGAAAAAGGCCGGGATTAGCTGCTCAGACGGTTGAGACGCTGGCCTTCTGACCCCAACATAGCAGGTTTGATCCTTCCTCAGTCCGGTGGTATTTGAAGTGCTCAAATACGTCCGCCACGTGTTGGTAGATTTACTAGCACGTAACAGAACTTATACGAGGCTAAATTCCAACACCTCGGCCTCTCCGAAAACCGTAAACATAGTTAGTGGAACGTAAAGCCTATAACAAGAAGAAGAAGAAGAAGAAGAAGGAGAAGAAGAAGAAAAGGAGCCTCTGTGGCTCAGGCGGCAGCGCGCTGGCCTCTCACTGCTGGGTTTCGTGGTTCAGATCCTGGTCACTTCGTGTGAGATTTGTACTGGACAAAGCGGAGGCCGGACAGATTTTTTTCCAAGTACTCCGTATTTCCCTGTCGTCTTTCATTCCAGCAACATTCTCCATTATTTCATTTCATCTGTCATTGCCCCTGAGGTATGTGACAGGCTTCCGCAGCCGGCACGATTCCTGTCCTCGCCGCTAGATGGAGGCTTCAATCATTCCATTCATGACGTGGTCGAATGACTCGAAACGGGCTGTGGATTAAAAAAAAAATAGGTAAAATGATTTGTTTACTAAGTCGTATTAGTTTAAAAACGATACTTTCCAAAAGCAGACAAGCAAACTAGCTACTGGCTCGAGTAACTTTGGAGAAGGGTTGGCGGGGGGGGGGGGGGGGTGTTAGTGGGCATTAACTACCGAGTTGCTTCGTCACTGGCTTCTCACCAAGATGCCCCCTCTTCGAGTTCCATTCAATGCACGTGCGATTTTTGTTATGCGAAGTCACGTCCCTGTGGTTCGGATCACACGTAAAACTGGTCTTATTGACAGTCACGCAACCTATAGTTTCACATGAAATCCGACCCGCTGGGACGTGACTTTCATTTACGAAAAATCCCGCTATTGGGATTTGAAGCATGCCTAAAGTATCTTGGTTAGAAGTTAGTGAGAACGTCGCTCAGCGTATCATATTCGTTGAAGAAACATTTTTTTATTATTATTATTATTACTATTATTATTATTATTATTATTATTATTATTATTATTATTATAGAATTCGTTTTTTGGAAGACAAAAGAGCGCATGCGTGTTTTCTGCAATGGCGAACCCACTCTCTCCCGGATGCAAGCTCACAGCTGCGCGGTCCTAACCGCACGGCCAGCTCGCCCGGTACTCTGTGATATTACAGCATGTAATGTAAAGGAACTCCTTCCTTCTTTCATGAATCCCTCTTGTCTTATTCCTCAAGCGATCGTTGCATTGCGAATTTTTTGCATTTTTATAATCAACTTCACAAATGTCCTTGTCGATATGGGCCGATGACCACGCATTTTTTAAATTTAAGACCAAAACCATCGTTAGTTAACACGATTGAACAATATTTCCATGTTAGCAGTGCTCGGTGTTGATATCGACTGAGCAAGAGAATTGAATTAATGAATTCTGTTATCATAGGCGGTACGGTAAAACTGTATAAGACATAAATGATCGGAAATTGTATTCTCTATAACTGAACTAAATTGTAGGCACCTCCCCCTATGCTACCATTTCATCCAGCGTGAATGCAAATATTTATAGCCTGGACTGTAGTGCCTTATTCCTTGGCTTTGCATACCGATTTTAATTACATTCTGTTCACCCATTTTCTCGTGGTTCGACGAGGGCCTGCACAAACCATTCAATTCTATCTTCCCAACCCTATCACGAAGTGCTCAATGGTGTGGAGCTAATATTTCGTGAGTGTACTACTACAACAACAACAACAATAATAACAACAACAAAGCATTTCACACATTCCATTACTTAAAGATGATAAGAACTACAACCTTCAGTCCAGGAAAGAGAGATCACGTAACATCTTCAATCGGATCTATCTTCTGATTGAAAGTGGAAAAAAAAAAAAAAAAAAAAAAAAAAAAAAAGAAAGAAAAAGAAAAGGTACTTCACATAAGCTTAGAACTCACACTCCTCCCAAAAAATTGGAGAGTTTGAAACTAAATATAACAGAGAGATGAAAGATATTCCACAACAAACCCCGAAACAATAGACCTCAGCTAACGGGTAGCAGATTGTCGTAAGTGGTTTACCAACAGGCGATCTGCCTACCAGTTTCAACTTTCCGATTGTGGTGCTGGTGGTGGTAAATGAAGTGACGTATGGCTTTTAGTGCCGGGAGTGTCCGACGACATGTTCGGCTCGCCAGGTGCAGGTCTCTTGATTTGACGCCTGTAGGCAATCTGCACGTCGTGATGAGGATGAAATGATGATGATGAAGACGACACATACACCCAGCCCCCGTGCCAGACAAATTAACCAATGATAGTTAAAATTGAACCCGCTACCCCTGTGACCAAAGGCCAGCACGCTAACCATTTAGCCATAGAGCCGGACGGTGGTGGTGGTGATTGTTGCTTTAAGAGGAAGTACAACTAGGTAACCATCCTTTCTGAATACATTAAGTGGGAAAAAATGAAAGTAAATTTAAAATAATTCATTGAACGGGAGATTTTGAAAATGAATTTTAATAGTAATAAAAATTATAGGCCTATTATTAAGCCGGAAATGGCACTGGAAACTTGAAATTTAGAACCCCTTCAGTAGTCCACTCTCAAACATAAAGCGAATGACGAGATCAGCTGTATTCCCGCCATCCGCTGGTAGAGTATGAGTTCAAGTGTTTCCTTCAAGCCGAGATTCCGTCTTAGGCCAGACAGATCGGCACACACTGTGATGATGAAGGCCACGGTGAATTCGGCACCACAAAAACACACTGGGGGGTATTCCCTCTTCAGGAGGTAAGAATGCGTGGATCTTCCATGACGTATTCTCAGCCTGCATAAAACTACCGCCTCTCTCCGTGAAGGCCGGAACTGCCACACGGCAGTTGTCCTTTCAATTCCTCTGAGCTTGTTGAGAGTTCGGATAGCTAGCCACTCCGATTCCCAGGACGCCAGGATGGTTTGACACAGATATATTTTCTTTCTTTCTTTCTTTTTTTTTTTTCTACTTGTTTAACGTCGCACTAACACATCGAAGGTTTTCGGCGATGCAAGGATTGAGAATGTAGTGGTCGTAGCCTTAAGTAAGGTACAGCATGGTATGAAGACGGAAATCGACGGGAAATCATCTTCAGGGCTGCCGACAGTGGAGTTCGATCCCACTGTCTCGTGATTGCAAGCTCACAGCTACATGCCTCAAATCGCGTAGCCACCTCACTCTGTTTATTGAAATATTTAGTGATTTAAAACGGAGCTAGACGTTAATACAAAACACTGACAAGATTTTAAGGTGTAATTTACTCTGAGTGAACATCCGGCGGTAAAATGCCAAATCCGTATCAAGTGCCAACCCCAATACATTGAGTGTAAGGCCAAGAATAATACTATCTTTCAGTACCAGCTGCTCTTTCAGATTCTCATTCATAAATTGCCAAACTGTTTTACCTGAAAATGCATATTTACATATATCGTTTAATCTCCAGAAGTACCTATTTTGTATATCTACCTTTTTCTCTTTTTATTTCGGTGCTGAAGGTTTATTATATAACTAAATGAACACATATTGGCATTTTAAAAATAGAATATCTTTCTATAAAAGCGCACCAAATTTAAATTTAAGTTAAATGTTCAACCATCCTCGAAGTGTTTTTCCGTGGTTTCCCACTTCTTCAGGCAAATGCCGGGATGGTATCTAACTTAAGGCCACGACCGCTGCTTGCCCTCTTCCTTGTCTATCCCTTCCAATCTTCCTATACTCTTCCCCACAAGGCCTCTGTTCAGCATAGCAGATGAGGCCGCCTGGGCGAGGTACTGGTCATCCTCGCCAGTTGTATCCCCTCGACCCAAAGTCTCACGCTCCAGGACACGGCCCTTGAGGCGGTTGAGGTGGGACCCCTCGCTGAGTCCGAGGGATAAACCAACCCTGGAGGGTAAATGGATTAAGAAAGAAAAGAAAGTTAAACGTTACAACAATGTTTACACTTTTTTTACAATTTGTTTTATGTCGCACCGACACAGATAGGTCTAGCGGCGACGATGGGATAGGAAAGGCCTAGGAGTGGGAAGGAAGCGGCCGTGGCCTTAATTAAGGTATAGCCCCCAGCATTTGCCTGTTGTGAAAATGGGGAAATCACGGGAAACCATCTTCAGGGCTGCCGACATTGGGGTTTGAACCCACTTTCTCCCGGATGCAACCTCACAGATGCGCGTTCCTAACCCCACGGCCAACTCGCCCGGTTTAAATCTTTTCAGCAACTCGTGGTATACCATGCATATTTTCATCAAATAAGTCGGTAATTCTTCCTCATCTTTCTTACCAGCGTGCGCCATTTCTTCATGGGTAGTTTAAAAAAATACTATTTGTTCGGGGCGTCGACCTATAGAGATATTTTGCCCCTACTTGCACCATGTGATATGAACCTGCGTATAATTGGAATGGAGGAAGTGTAGATTGTTGAATGTGAGGAAAGAAACGGCCATGGGTTGTACCTTAGATACTATTCGCAAGTGCGGCCAGTATCCAGTATTCGGGAGATAGTAGGTTCGAACCCCATTATCGGCAGCCCTGAAGATTGTTTTCCGTGGTTTCCCATTTTCACACCAGGCAAATGTTAAGGCTGTACCTTAATTATGGCCACGGGCGCTTCCTTCCCACTACTAGACATTTTCGTCCCATCGTCGCCATAAGACCTATCTAAGTCGGTGCTACGTAAAGCAACTAGCACATACTATTCACTTGTGTAATTCCAGGGTCTGTAAAATAACCCATACGATCAATAAAAAGTTGCTTGAATCTTCTAGTTGGTCATGAAAATATGATTAGATCTTATTCGGCATTCTGATGATTAAGAAAAATTGTACAATTATATATCGCATTGTTAATGAATTCTTAATTTCTTAGGAGAGCAACAAGAATTAGCATAATGTTTGTGACTTCTTCATTCCGTAGGGGAACCTCACCAGCTTGTGTAGTCGAAATGTGAACGTGAATTGAAATATAGTACAGTACTTGGTATATAGCGGTCGTCATAGAAATTCTATTGTCATATTTTTACCCGTGACTTTCTTCCTCCATTGCTATGTAGTGTGATACGATCACCTTTAGCTAATTCATGTAAAGCTGCAACTGATAAGATGATACCATACATAGTTTTACTGTAAACATCGTTTATGTTCAATGGTAGTACATTGTACTTCGTAGGTGCAGATAAAACCCCAGCTGTTCAGAGAGGCTTCGCTCTCTCTTGCTGTTGCATTTCTATGAGAGGGCTTGTTGCCATGCCACGTTGCCATATTTCATTGATTTTGCTCGCTGTTCGCTTCAGAGAGAAACATGGATTGGTAGATGAAGTATTTATTCCCAGTTGCTGTTACTTCATTAATCTGAATTGTTAAGCAGTAAGTTATCCTGTATGACTTAGAATGGTTTGAAATTTGAATTAACATCTTCTTTATCCGGAGATTCGAAGAGTAAGCTTGCATGGGCTTCTCTCATCCCTTTTCAACGAAGATATTGCCCGAGTTTGTTCTAAGACTTGTATTGTTCGAGCCGTTTATAACTACACTAGATATTGTTGTGTTAGCCTGTGTTGTCTTGTTTTGAACCTGGCAGCCCGTGCTCAGCGCGTGGCTGTGTTATGGCGCCGTACCCTCCCCGACGCCAGGCGTCGTCTTGTGCGTGCTGCAACCTGCCCCAACCCAAGAGGGGACGCGGCGTTCCTCCCCCGCTGGCTAGCTGGTCGATACGGCGGTGCACCACGCATTGCGTTCCGTGCGTGCTGCCAACCTGCCCGAGCTCAAAGCTGCATTTCTCGCTGTCTGTAGAAATGTAATTGCAGCATTATAATCTTTTTTGCTCTTCCGTGTAAGTCGGTATTAGTTTCGCCTGTTTCTAAGGACACCTTTCATCAAAAATTTTTCTCGTAATTCAACTGAAAAATCATTCTTTGAGGAATGCTCGTCTCTTTCACAGTGAAGATGAATTATTATTTAAAGATTTTCATGTCTTTCCTTTTTGGGTAGCTTTATGTTGGTAGGCATATGCTCAGCATGATCTTCCACACGACGCTCCTATCGACCACGAATTCCCTGGATGTGAATTCAGCGCAGAGCAATCTGTGTCATTCAATCTGAAGAGCGCTACGCGTATTGAAGACATATTTCATATCTGGATGAAGAAAACTTTGCTTAAAGATTGCAAAACCAACTAGCGGTATCGTCAGTTATTTGAGGACTCATTTTTAAAGACTGCCATCTGAAAGAGAAATTCCGAAAATGTTTGTTTTTATTCGCTGAAGTTTACACTTCTGTTTGATAACAGCCTCAGTGCTCATCTCCATGAAGTAATGGTATTTAAAATCAGTGGCGAACGAAAAATTTCGTCAACGGGGAGATTTATTTTTATTACTGGTTATTTAAATACAATTTACTGGTAGTTTAATCTTCTACTACTACTGCTACTACTAATACGGAATGTTAAAGTTCATTATTATTATTATTATTATTATTATTATTATTATTATTATTATTATTAGGTCTTTTAGCCAATTATTTCTGGTCCCAGATGGTGTTAGTTTGAATGCGAAAGAGTAACGAAGAAATTTATTAATTATTGTGTATTGTTTTGTATACAATTTAAGAAGTAGCTCAGATGTTAAAGGGGGAGGAGTTAAACCCTTTAACCCCCTCTCCTCCTTTGTTTTGCGTATGCCACTGCTCACAATCAGTGTTGGCGATAATTTAGAATGTTGTTAGTCTTTTATTCATTAATTTCAACACTAGTTTACTTTCGAATGTAAAACGCATTTCTTTGATAAATTCACTTACCAGGATACTTTCTTTTAATCATGTTTAAGTGTAGATTTGTGGGTGTTTCGTGACCTGATGTTTGTCCTGGTTCCAAGTAAATTACTTAACGTAGACTCAACTCGTGATATTCAGTATCATCATTGATGATCGATTGATGCGAAAAGCTAACGAGGTTAGAAGTATTAGTTTATCTCTGAGTACCGAGCGAGTTGTCCGTGCAGTTAGGGTGGTGCAGCTGTGATTTTGCATTCGGGAGATGGGTTCGAATCCCACTGTCGGCAGCCCTGAAGATGGTTTTCCGTAGTTTCCTATTTTCACACCAGGCAGAGATGTTGGGGTTGTACCTTGTTTAAGGCCACGGCCGCTTCCTTCCCAATCCTAGCCCTGTCCCTCACCGAAAACCCTCCATGTGGTAGTGCGACAGCAAACGATTAGTTTATCTCTGACTCAAGAGAACTCTTCTTATTCGAAATGTTCAACGCAGTGTTGACAGTAGAGGCTACGAGTAGTGACAAAAGCATGACATTGCGTTTGATTTTGTACGTGGCACATTTTTAAAACTACTACGGTGATGGAATGCTGAGCGGCGTGGTATCTGAGTGACATCGACGCTTGCTTCTCACCAAGGCGGACATAATTCGTCTCTCCCGACCAGTTCATATTATATTTTTGAAACGAGAAATCACGCCCCTGTAGTGCGGATTTCAGGCAAAATTGGAAATTTTGTTGCTTTAATCACAGTACCATAATACTACAAGCTTGTTTGCTCCATAGTAGAGTGCGTCAAAAGCTGCTAACTCCTATTTATCTGTCTGTTAATTCAGGTTTATTGGAACCTCAAAAAGCACCACTAAACGTTAATTGGTTACTGGGAAACCGCAAAAGCCACTAGTGGCTCCATAATGAGGTGTACGAGGTATGATAGTAAGATAGTTTATCTGGACTAGAAAGTTCTGTTGCAGCACGACCTGCCCTGTGAGAATCATTCGTTTCTTAACGTCTGCGTTCACACACTGGCCATGTTCCGAATGCCATTAGGCAGCACCACGCATATCTCAATAGTTTCTATACTGCCACAGCCATAAATGAGAACAAGGTTTCGGTGGAATGTAGATTTTTAAAGGGATTTTTTCTAGGTTGATTTGTACGATTGGGTACGAAGACCTCTTAACATGGGGTATGTTCAGATCTCTTAACCTAGTTCGTTGTTATCATATATCTCGAAACGTATGGTGGAAATTGGGATGATCCCATGCTGATAGCTACGGCTGTTTCTTTCCGTTTCATAACCCTAACTAGTTACAAAAGCGTGCACCACCGCGTGTCAAATAGATTTCACACTGGGAGTAAAAACAAGAGGCTGATGTATAATTCTGCAAAATATGTACAGCTGGTAAATTATTCATGCTGCGCATACTGTTATCTGATTATATCATATCACCTTACTCAAACGGTCCGTTTGTATTTTATATGAAAATTATATACTGGTTTTTATTTTAAGGTACAAAAGCAGGTGATAGTTTTGCAACTATACAAGTTTTATCTAAACTTTTGGTTTATGTAACGGTCTTTTGCGTTATTTTCCCTTTTAATTGATTATTGATCTCTGTATGAAAACTCGTAGTTTTACTCCCCAAGAAATAAATATTTATGTTCATGAACTTGGTAGATCGGCAATGCTCCATCCTTTCGTAAAATATCACTTCCTGTTTGGAAGCTGATTTCATCCACAACAGTTTCGTTCTCCGTTTTGCCAGTATACCTTGACACTGTGCATTTTCATTGTTTTATTCAGTTCCTTGAATTAATTGGGCTGAGTGGTACCGTTCTTATGGTGTTGAACGTATCCATAGTCTTGGCTGGTTTAGGAGCTTTGGTCAGTGTCGGACCTGAGCTGATCGATTGGCTGGAGCTCTGTCAACCGAGGTTGACTCATCGAATGGTATTTTAACGGACTTCCTCGTGAGTACAATATTCTACTTCGGAGAAGTTGTTGTTGGCGTCCACTAACGGGGAATACCACTTCATAATGCTTTTATTTTACAAAATAAAAATATGGCATTTGGTTGACGTTAGAAATGCGTAAATACAACAAATCGGTATCAGCAGATTTACAAGACATGAACTACTCCTTATAATTACATGGCGTGTTTTCAGTATATTACATTGGGCTTGAGGTTGAAGTTTATTACATCGAAATTTGCTCGTAATGTTGTAATCCACTATAACTGCTAGTGCCACTAGAGACTAATGGTAGGTTGATCATATTTTAAATAGCCAAAGTACAAACACTACATCATCTTCATTTCCCCTTGTCAGCTTGATAAAGAATTTTGAATTGAAGTGTGAAATAATATATTTTAAATTCTCTAGTGGACGCATGTGTGTAATACTGGTGACTTGTCTAAATAGCTCAGTTTTAGTGAGAATACTTGAACATATTTCAATGAAGTGAGAAACCAAACTTATTATGACTTTTTCTTCAATAAAGTCAACAAAATAACCTAGGTGGTTAAGTCGTTCCGTGAAATTATTTGTGTGTATACGATGTTCATTGTATATGTTGTATCATTATCCCGGTCGTGCTCACTCGTTTCTACCGGAACGTCTGTTGGAGCCTTCACCCGGCTGAACGCCACATACAGCTGTCCATAAGTAAACATGGAGTTATGTAGATAGATCCCAATTTTCCAAAAAGCTTGGCCTCAGGATGTTCAACGGCCAACTCATTCTAACTTATCAACCATCAGGCTATCATATGATTCTTCCTCCCGCTTGACAGTCACCAGGCATACGCCTTGCCGTTGAATTGAAAATTGGAATCCTTAACTCAGTATCTCCAACCTATACTATAATGTTTTTAAAACTATATTTTTCTTCTTCTTCTTCTTGCTATTTGCTTTACGTCGCACCGACACAGATATGTCTTACGGCGACGATGGGATAGGAAAGGCCTAGGAATTGGAAGGAAGCGGCCGTGGCCTTAAGTAAGGTACAGCCCCGGCATTTGCCTGGTGTGAAAATGGGAAACCATGGAAAACCATCCTCAGGGCTGCCGACAGTGGGGCTCGAACCCACAATCTCACGATTACTGGATACTGGCCGCACTTAAGCGACTGCAGCTATCGAGCTCGGTACTATATTTTTGAACTGATATTAAAACTCAGCGTTTTCATTTAAGGCTTCGCCATTTATATTTGATAGTTTTTTCTTACCGAGGTCCCAGAATTGATCGAGCCATCTCTCAAGGTTGTATGACCTTATCTAGGACCAGGTGTATTCTAAGTTTCTTGAGTCAGTTCTATGTTGTAGTTTTTTTGCTTTACGTCGCACCGACACAGATAGATCTTATGGCGACGATGGGATATCAAAGGGCTAGGACTGGGAAGGAAACGGCCGCGGCCTTAATTAAGGTAAAGCTCCAGCATTTGCCTGGTGTGAAAATGGGAAACCACAGAAAACCATCTTCAGGGCTGCCGACAGTGAGGTTCGAACCTACTATCTCTATCTCCCGGATGCAAGCTCACAGCTGCGCGCTCCTAACCACACGGCCAACTCGCCCGGTAGTCCTATGTTAAAGATACATGTGTTTCCAACGGTAGAATCTTGTCACATCCATTTCCTTTTCTCAAAATTCATCGCATTCGAGTTCAGAATTAACTTTAATACATATCAAAGTCTTCACTTTCTCTAAATCCATTTTTCAAGATCTCGTCTAATCTTTTTTCGTCGTGTTGGTGGGGGTAGTAGAATAACATCCACGGTATCCTCTGCCTATCGTAAGAGGCGACTAAGAGGGGCCGCAGGGGTTCTTAACTTTGGAACGTGGGTTGGCGATCACGGGGCCCTTAGTTGAGTCATGGCATTGCTTTCACTTACTTGTGTCAGGCTTCTCACTTTCATTTATTCTATACAACCTCCTTTGCTCAACTCTTGTATTTTTTTTCCGACTCCGACGGTATCAGGTGCCGAGGCCTAGGGAGTCTTTTTTATTTTCACGCTCTTCGTGGCCCTTGTCTGTCTTTGGCCGATACCTTCATTTTTCGAAGTGTCGGACCCCTTCCAAATTTTCCGTATGATTGGTGTTAATACTGTAGAAGATGGTTGTCCACTTGTGCTTGCTCTTAAAACAATAATCACCACCACTATTCACAGAATCTTTCCAGCTAGCAGTGTCTCCGTTATCATGATAACAGGTAACACTCGAGTGGAATATTTATATATTCAACTACTTTAGTGATCGCAGTGCTAGGCCTAATGTCGGATTGGAATTCCCCTGATTTTGCCTATAGGAAATTAAGAATGTGGAAGGCAGAACATGAATCCCATTTATTAAATTATAGTCATTTTTGGCTTGTTTCAATTAAGTAAAAACTTTCCACCCACAGTTTAGTCCCTTTATTGTTGCAGCAAACGGACATTGCCCTTATGTTCACTTTGTGCCATAGGGCTATGGACACGACACAAAAGTTACAAACCGCTTGTAGAAAATAGGGACGTATGATCGGACTATTGACGGGTACCATGTCCCTGCACATTACATGTCTTCGTTTTAAGTAATAACAATAGATATCGATGACGATGACGGTGGCAGTAGTGTTTTAACAGCAACTCTTATAATGTGTAAAATGGGTTTAAAACTCTACTGAAATCTAATTACGAGTATATAATAATGGGCACAAATAATATATTGGTTTTTTTTTACCCCATGGCACTACAGCCCTTGAAGGGCCTTGGCCTACCAAGCGACCGCTGCTCAGCCCGAAGGCCTGCAGATTACGAGGTGTCGTGTGGTCAGCACGACGAATCCTCTCGGCCGTTATTCTTGGCTTTCTATCTCACCGTCAGATACCTCCTCAGTTCTAATCACGTAGGCTGAGTGGACCTCGAACCAGCCCTCATGTCCAGGTAAAAATCCCTGACCTGGCCGGGAATCGAATCCGGGGCCTCCGGGTAAGAGGCAGGCACGGTACCCCTACACCACGGGGCCGGCAATAATATATTGTAATAAGGATTATTACAAAAAGCATGTGTCAAAATTATATGAGTTACAATACACTAATACTCTCTATTCCAGTAGTAGTAGTAGTAGTAGTAGTAGTCTTAAGAGGCAAAACAACGAAAAGTTAAGTCCCTTTAACATTAACTGAATCAGGAAAACTTCAAACCCTTCGAATGGGGTGTCGACTAAAGGAAAGAAGGGATCGTGGAAGTAAACACTTCGTAGATTTCGCAAGTATAATAAAAGAAAACAAAGTTGCAAGCCCTTGAGGGGATCGTACTCTTTTGTCTGCCTATGATAAAACTTCACGAATATTCAGTCTAAGTCGGCTTGAGAACTCAAAAATCGTCCGCAGGATTATTTTTCACTTGATATAGACGTTTGTTTAATTTCGTGTTTCCTTATCCAGTAGGCAAATACTGCAGTAGTCTGTAATCCGTTACGTCACAATGCATTGAGTAGTTTGCTTTGTACTATCCAGATTGAGACCTGCCCAATTATCACTGTAAGCAGTGAGGAGAGAATCGAGGGCAGTCATATTTATGATCTCCCTCAGTCTGGACAGTCCACCCTGACCTGGGAAAGTGACCGGCAAGCTACGGCTTGATAAAGACTAATGACACCCTCTCTCTAGCCAGGCGGACGGACGGCTGCGGTTGGGGGAGGTCAGGATCCTACCCTAAACCAACACTAATTAATACGATTCGAACCCGCATGGCTTACTTAAACCACGCTAAGCCCTAATTACTTGCATCCGTTACTTGTGCGCTCTTGCGATTTTACCCGCTGTTGTTTACTTTTACTCATTAACTCTCGTGTTATCTCTCCATTTCAGGAAAGTGACCGATTGAAAGAAGGAAATGTCTTTTCTTTGTTGTATCTGTTAATGATGTTATTGCTATTTCGTCCCTTTAATTACTTTTAAGGTTTTCGGAGACGCTTTTTGTTTAGCTCAGGATGTTACTGGTTATGAATGTTGTGCTTTATTTTATGCATGTCCTCCGAAATAATGTTGCTAAAAATGATTGTTGTTTTCGGTTCATTACTATCAGATTCGCCGGGCTGAATGACTCAGACGGTCGAGGCGCTGGCCTTCTCACCCCAACCTGGCAGGTTCAATCCTGACTCAGTCCGGTGATATTTCAAGGTGCTCAAATACATCAGCTTCGTGTCAGTAGATTTACTGGCACGTAATTGAACTCTGCGGGACTACAGTCCGGCACCTCGGCGTCTCCGAAATCCTAAAAAGTTGTTAGTGGGGCATAAAGCGATTATTATTATTATTATTATTATTATTATTATTATTATTTTATTATTATTGTTATATTCGTTTATTTAATCGTGAACGTAAATCTGTGATTCCTTGTCTTAAAATAATTTAGACTATCATTATGAGAGACTTAAGTATGACCGAGCATGTTGGCCGTGCGGTTAGAGTCGAGCAGCTGTGAGCTCCTAGTCTTTTCCTATCCTATCGTCGCCAGAAGGCTTATCTATGTCGGTGTGATGTAAAACAAATTGTAAAAAAAAAGAAAAACCCTTAAAATATGCCCTCCATACGCCCAGAAGGGGAAAATTATATAACCATTTTCCTTTTAATAGTAGTGGAAGGATTTTCTTTGCATAAAATTATACATCATACATATACCATCACTGTAAACTGTTATGCCTCTCTGCGTTCAGTCTGCAAGCCTCTGTGCATTTATTAAACTCTCCCACAATCCTCTATTTGTAACCAACTCTGTGGCGTCATTTTCTTCTGTACCTGTTAAATAGTTTAGAAACTGAGTCTAACCATCGTGGTCTTGGTCTCCTTCTATTTCTCTTACTCTCCATGACAGAGTTCATTATCCTCCTAGGTAACCTTTCCTCCTCTATTCGTCCCACATGACCCCACCACTGAAGCCGGTTCATGCGTACAGTCTCATCGATCGAGTTCATTCCTAACTTAGCCATTATCTCCTCATTCCGAGTACCCTATACCCATTATTCCCACCTGTTTGTACCAGCGATAATTCGCGCTACTTTCATGTCTGTTACTTCTGAAGTATAAATAATATATCCTGAGCCCACTCAGCTTTCACCCTATAAAGCAAAGTTGGTCTGAAAACGGACCGCTTTAAAGATAGTTTCGGCTGGGTTCGTGCGTTTAAAATTCATTTCTCAATTTATGCTTAATTAATCGACTTCGATAAAAGTTAACAGAATCAGTCAAGACAGAAAATGTATTAAATTGGGAGTAAATACGACATTCTGTTGTTTAGTGTTACATAGTTGTAGTTTCTAGTCTCCTCGCTCTTAGCCCTGAAATTCTGATAAGATTCAACGTCTTCGAGATAACTTTGTATCACATTCTCATTTTCTAAAGATTCGTATGAAAGGAAAAAATTGGCATGACTACAGTTGCGAAGCAAACTCCTTTCGTAATGTTACTGTATCTGTGTAGGGAAGTTACGGTATGCTGGGGAGTTTATATTTGGGTAGACCACGTCACCAACGAGTAAGTACTCCGTCGTGCCGAGAAATCATGCAAAGTCTTAATTGTCGCAAAACCTACGAAAGCAGTCTTTTTCGGTCACATCTTCCAAAATGACAAATACAGTCTGATAGTACTGATCATAGAAGGCAAGGTAGACGAGAAACGTGGTCGTGGATGAAGATTATCCTTGGTGTGTAACCACCGACAGTGTTTCGACATTCACGATACGGCAACTCTGATACGAGAAACACAAAATAGGAAAATATTCTCCATGAACGTCGCCAACTTTCTGTGAGGAAACATTTCGTGAGTTGACAGTACTAGAAGTAAGTTTAGTAGCAGTAGTAGTTGAAGAAGAAGAAGAAGAAGAAGAAGATACTACGATACTTCGTATGTACATTAACCAAACTGAGATCTATTTTAAATGCTACGAAGTATATCATCTTCTTTATCAAACAGTGTTCTAGACATCTTGTGTGGTAATGATAATGCAAACGTGTTTAATAGTTGAAATGAAATGGTGTATGGCTTTTAGTGTCGGGAGTGTCCGAGGACATGTTCGGCTCGCCTGGTGCAGGTATTTTGATTTGGCACCCGTAGGCGACCTGCGCGTCGTGATGAGGATGGAATGATGATGATGAAGATGTTACATACACTCAGCCCCTGTGCCAGCGATAGTTGAAATTCCCGACCCTGCCGGGAATCGAATCCGGGACGCCTGTGACCAAAGGCCATAACCATTTAGCCATGGGGCCGGACATTTAATAGTCTGTCTCATTATTCAAATGCACTAGCCTGCAACGCATTTGATTAGTCAAAAGCCGTGTTCCTTCAAGACGTGCACAGATGATTCTTCCCAGGTAACAGTGTCTCTGTTACCATGACAACAGACCTCACTCAGTTGCTTCAGCGATAGCAGCGCTAATGTTCGGCTGTAACCCTCCCGGCCGGACGTAGGCATACTGTACTGTATAATGTTGGCGAGATTAAGAACGTGAAATTCCCATCGAGAGCCCAACAGTGAACAGAGTAGAGGGACAAAGAGAAACTGAAAATCTAATATAGACATGACTCATTTTCTTCGTGTGATAATACCTGGATCTCCAATCCTCAGTTACACCAAAATAAACCATCCGAACGTGTCTTTCTAATACTATTGACGATGTTTCATAGTATTTATTTCAAAAAATCAGGTAACTACTTAAAAATGGCCAACATGTCGCATGTTATTATTTCTGCCATTTCAGGGAAATAAATAATAAATAATATTATTTATTAGGGAAATGGGAGGTCAGTTGGCTGAGATTTCTATTACTTAAATACTTTGGAAATATGCATGTATTTATGTCCCCAACATACCAAAATATAACATAAAAGCTTTGAAATATGAAAATAAATTGCATATTGTCCGAAAGTTTGCTTACGAGGGCAGCTGTTAACTGGCCATATTCCTAACATTCTTTTGTCTTTTCTATTTTGACTACTTCCTAGACGCCAAATTCGTTACTGTTCATTTAACAACATATTTCTTAGGAAAGGAAGTCCAGAAAAACGAAACAAACTCAGTCACTTGTCATTGTCGGCATAAAACATGTTAATAATATTTGGAGAACAATTAAAACTATTACAGGATGACCAAACATTTTCTTGATGAAATGTGACTTTCTGATAAAATATAGTAAAATGAGCGTTTATATGACTAAAGGATTCCGCGTCATTATGTTCACGAAAGCTATACATGTTTTAAATTTGTAAAAAGAGACCAGAATTACAATATGACAAATCATATAAATCCAAGCCCTAAATACTTCTCGCCGGGTTGAGTGGCTCAGACGGTAGACGCGCTGGCCTTCTCACCCCAACTAGGCAGGTTCGATCCTGGCTCAGTCCGGTATTTGAAGGTGCTCAAATACGTCAGCCTCGTGTCGGTAGCCAACGGCCGTAGCCGTGTTGAAACACCGGATCCCGTGAGATCTCCGAAGTTAAGCAACATTGGGCGTGGTCAGGAGGGTTGCCACGCGCTGTTGGTGGGGGGTAAGGGAATGGAGGAGCGGAAAGGAACTGGCCACCCTACCGCCCGTCAACTGCGGCTCAGGAACACCTCTGCGGAGGTTCGGACCTGCCTTCGGGCAGAATAACCCTTACCTTACCGTGTCGGTAGATTTACTGGCATATAAAAGAACTCCTGCAGGACTAAATTCCAGCACATCGGCGTCTCCGAAAACCGAAAAAGTTGTTAGTGGGACATAAAGCCAATATTATTATTATTATTATTATTATTATTATTATTATTATTATTATTATTATTATTATTATTATTATTAGTATTATTATTATTAAGTACTTGTCCGAGAAAATTGATGTATACATTAATACACGTGACTGAAGTACGACACTCAGTTATCTTTATCTTTTGTAGTATTATCAATAGCGGATATTTTAGTAGGGTAGCGGAAATTGTGCCACGGGAACGTAAGATTTCAGTGTTAACATTGACCTTGCCACAGCCTTAGCGAAGAAAGTGATTCCCCTCCATTGGCCATTGCGATTCTGTTGTCACTCTTGCTTTCTTCCCTCCCAACATGCTCTCCTGCGCTCTCTCTTCCTTTCACTTTCGTGCGGTAGCGAGGGAAGATGCGCTCACTCACTCACTCACTCACTCACTTATACACAGTAGCTAGCGGCTGGGGCAGGTCATGGATGCTTCCTTCCTGCTGCCCGCCTTCCCCCACTCACTGTGTTTGTTTCTTCTTGGGCACAGCATGCCACTCAAGTCGAGCTACACACAAATCTCAAGTGATTCACGGTTTGGCCTTGGCACTGAAAATGTAAAGTCTGATCTTTCATCCGTAAGGAAAGGAATGATTATTAAGAGGAAGCCAGCGAAGTTGCACGCCTTTTTTTTTTGGGGGGGGGGGCGAAGAATGACTTAGCATAACGTAGAATAGACAGGAAATAGAACTATAGAGATCAGATGATTATTATATTGAGATTCACCGTTTCTGATGCGTGTGTATGCTTATAACAAGGAACCAAATGAGTCTGATTTTCCTTCGACTTACTCGTGATAGATTCATCTCTTTTATCTTTCCTGCTTGTACTTCCTAGGTCAACACATGTTCTCTTCCAGCCATTTCCCCGCCTTTCATAGCATTTCTTTTTCTCTACTCGATACAGGCTCATAACTCCTTTGTTTGTGTTACGACGCTCTGTGTCAAATTCATCAATGAATCTATCAATCTAGTCAATAAATCAACCTATTAGTCAATCGATTGACATATTCAATGTTAAATCAATTGACATCTTTTACAACTAACTGAAATTCAGTCACAACCGATCATGTTCATAAACCATTATTGACTTGAGACCTTAAGATATTACCATTTTCGAGTGGCTGAACACCTATCACGATTCTAGACTCCTCTAATTACACCATCTTGGGCCTCACAGTAACACAAATTATTTTTCTCGCAACTGGTGATGAACGTTATCGTTAGATTTCGTCGATGTGGAACGTGTACTTATTTCGCTAATAAGTGTCTCATGGTTTTGCCGGGCCCGTGGTATAGGGATAGCTTGCCTGTCTCTTACCCGGAAGCCCCGGGTTCGATTCCCGGCTAGGACAGGGACTGGAATCTGAGGGCTGGTTCGAGCTGCACTCAGCCTACGTAATTACAATTGAGGAGCTATATGACGGTGAGATAACCGCCCCGGTCTAGAAAGCCAAGAATAACGGTCGAGAGGGTTCGTCGTGCAGACCACACGACACCTTATAATGTGCAGGCTTTCGGGCTGCGCAGCGGTCGCTTGGTTTGGTCCATCGGAACTGTTGCGCAATGAGGTTTGGTTTGGTTTGATCTCTTGGTTCAGCCTTTTTTAGACGTTGACCTTGCCCTCTAGAGTGTCTTCTCAAGTAATTGGCAATTTCGTCTGTTGTTATGAATTTCGGATTCTTGCCTTTACCGCGGAACAAATTAATATCGTGAATAAAACGAAATCAATAAAAACTGTATTTTTCTGGCGACTCTTCGCTCCTTGCAATACTTCTGGTATAAATCTGTCGAGAAAAATAAAGTTTGTTTTGAAGGCATCGTTTCAGAAAAGTCTCCTCAAGGAATGCATTCCTTTCTCTTCGAAAGTCGATTGTATCATAGGTGATGTAACAAGAACTCCATGAGTAACCCAGCGGAATCTGGAGCGCAAGATTTATTTATTGTGTCTGGTTAGCGAATAACAACAATATTAAATAAGTTACGATAACAGAAGTGCATAATTATAGAAGCAAATACATATATATTAATCGCCCGTACAGAGAACAAAACTTTCAGCACGGAAATATATGTTTTTAAAATTTGCATTTAAACTCTTTGGGTGGCAGTCTGGAAATAAGTCAGCTGTTGGTTTCGTCAGAATAAGTGTTAAGCCTTGTTATTTGCGCGGTCCGCGGTCAGATGTGCTCTTGAATATATTTGAGTGCGCTTTTCTGATAAACGTATATACAAGTACACTTAAGTACGGTAACACTAAAACGATATTTTTTTTCGGGAAATACAGCGGTCGGTCGGTTTCATAATAATAATAATAATAATAATAATAATAATAATAATAATAATAATATGGCCTCAGCTATGGAGTTGCACACCTTCGGAAGTGGTGCCATCTAGGCGGCCTGCGTACCATTTTCGACATTGCAACGAAAGCGGATTATCGGACGGTTACTAAGGCTGAGTATATTTTTGTCGGATGATTGAGTGTGCCACCAAAGATAGTTTTAATATACCTACAACAAAGATAATAACAATAATAATTTTATTTTACGTGCCACTAACTACATATGTTATAGTTTTCGGAGATGCCGAGGTGCCTGAATTTTGTCCCACAGGAGTTCTTTTACGTGCCAGTAAATCTACCGACAGAGGCTGACGTATTTAAGCACCTTCAAATATCGTCGGACTGAGCCAAGATCGAACCTGCCAAATTGGGCTCAGAAGGCAAGCACTCTACCGTCTGAGTCACTCAGCCCGGCTACAGTAAAGACTCGGTGTACTAAGGTGTTTGATCGTCCTTTTTTAGAAAAAAAAATTGCTGTCACATTCCGCATCAAATCCGCAGACTTGGGACCATGTGTCTGAGACTCTTGCCTAGATCCACTATCGCAATTGCCATCAGATGTATCAGCCATCAGCAGTAGTCTGCTGACTTAGTCAAAAAGGTTAGTTAATACTATAGAAGGATAACGGTTTCTTAAACGAGCCTCATTTTTATGAACGGAAATTGAAAACAGGAAAAATTATATTGGCACCGTTTCTGAGACAATATATTGACGTACTGTTTCACCTCATTGTACTTCATCTGGAATGTTTCTGCTGCCGCTTATTCCGCGTCTTGGTGGGGTCGAGGATGCGAATTATGTCGCACATGTTGATTTGGGCTTGTTTTATGGCCATATGCCCTTCGTGACGCCAATCCTATGTGGAGGATTGCACTTTATCTGGTATTATTATTATTATTATTATTATTATTATTATTGTTAGATCCTTGCTTGAACGGCCAGCGTAGTGGCCTTCGGGAGCCCGGGATTCGGTTCCTGGCTGGGCCATGAATTTCAGTCACGTCTGATTACTTCTGGCTCGGGGGCTGGGTATTTATAATCGTCTTAATGCACATCACACTACCATCCCTGACTGAAACACACGATAGTAATATATCCCTTCACATAGGGGTGGCGTGAGGAAGGGCATCCGTCTGTGAAACTAGGCTTTAATCCACATTGTTGACCCCATATAATTGGAAAAGGGGATTATTATTATTATTATTATTATTATTAGTTGTTGTTGTTGTTGTTGTATGCTATGATCGTTACTGACTGTATGCGACCCATTGATAATAGATAGCGCAAGAAATACTGTATGAGAATTTTCTCGCAAGAATTGCTCGACTTTTCTCCTGAACGAGTTCCATTGATTATTATTGGTAGCGTGAAGCTTCTCATGCTTTCGTAGAGCCTTGACTGTAGTGCAAGGACAGATTTTTTTCCCCAGACTGTATCCTAATAACACATTTAGATGATAAGATCGTTAATTAAACATACCCATTCTGAAGGAGCGTTGATATAAACTTAACAGAGTTTCTTATTATAAACCACGCTGGTTGGGTAGGTTACTACTGATCGAAAGTTCGTCATGAGACCCTGTTCTAAAGGCTCAAGGTCAGCATTCCAGGCCAGCCGTCTTGATTGTCTTGGCTGAAGGATCCAGAACTCCACTTGGGGTCTGCCCGTTGCCGATATCAGCAAGCAGGGTATTGTGTTAACAGGATGGAGTACAGGTCTTTGTACAGTCTGTTCTTTGGTCTCATAACTGCTTCAGCGGTGTTCAGTAGCCATAATAGTTATTTGTTAACTACAACTTTATTTACTCTTCAGTTGTTGGACTGATAGATAAATTTAAGAGGGTTTCCATGTTTTCCAGTAAACTGTTAACACCTTGTTCTGTACTGCAGTGTAGAGGAAATCCTTTATTGTAGATGCCTATTCATGTTTGGTTCTCAGTTTATTGGTAATTTATGATATTTTCTTTGATATACTTGATGCGGGGGTGAGCAATTTTAATTTCTGCTCTCAATGAACAATACAGTACAATTATCTCTGATAGTATGGCCTCACAGATTGGTTATTTATCCCTCCCTAGCATCGTGACCTATAGCTGCTGACATGCTGAGCTGGAGATGCGACTTTTGTTTATAATAATAATAATAATAATAATAATAATAATAATAATAATAATAATAATAATAATAATAATAATAATACAAGCTTGTAGTTTTACGTGACTTGAGTCGTGATCATAGTCACGGGATCTCCACTTTTACTTGGAATTCCGAACCACAGAGACGTGATTCAAATGCATTGACCAGAATTCAAACCGGGGCTGCCGTGGTGAGAAGCCAGTGACTATGCCACTCGACTGTCAGGTTGTGAGGGCCCGGTAATGATACTACTGCTGCTACCACTACTACTGCTATTAATAATAATGCTGCTGCTACTACTACTGCATTCGCTACGTTCATAAAGTGGTCATTGTGGTCCACCGAAAATCTGTTGCAGTCGGTTCTTATGGAGGAGATGGCACAATTTCAAGAGTTTTCATTTAATTGTGTCTAGTTACTAATACCCTACTTCATCCATCCGTCCGCCCGTCCGTCCGCAACAACTATGTCTTTGTCCTTCAGGAAGATTGTGTGTCACTGTTTAGTTCCGTTTATCACGCATCCTGTTGTTTCATACTGGTGTATACGCTCTTATATTTATCTAATAATTCGAAAGATATGTAGCATATTTGGAAGAAATATATGTTCGTTGAATGACAGTAATGTTGCATGTTAAAAAATTAAATTATAACCATTTGTTCAATTTACTGCATTTACTGAATATATATTTATAAATTAAGCTACTGTATGTTACAGAATTAATGGTAGTAGTGAATTGTTTCAGTTGACAGTTCCCAGTTACAATGTCTGAATAACGATATCCTCAGCTTCGGAACAAATCATGTCACTGGAACTTGTTTTGTTATTCTGCGATCCTTTATATGAACGAATCCATTTAAAATGCGACAATCCATTATTTCCCTTGTTTGCAGAATTCTAGCAAAGTTCTCTCTTTACCCATTCGTATGAACGACAGTTAATGGAATTGCTGTCAGTTGAGGCTTCAACTTCACTTTGTTTCCTAAGCCGTCGAGAATCGAAGGGATATTGATATCCATGGGATATGACAGTGAAAAAAAATTCTTTATTGGCAAAGAAAGTGTTTGAATACTAATTTTAAACTGCAAAGCAAAGCAAAGTCACCTCCGTACAGTCCATGAAGGCCCTTGGAGGAGTGGAAGGTAAAGGCTTCCACCATTGTTAACCTCGGCACGTGATGGGGTAGAGTGGTTAGCTCTACGCCCGGCCGCCTTTGCCCCCAGGAATTAACCTGGTACTCATTTTTTGTGTAGGCTGAGTGAACCTCAGGGCCATATGCACCTCCGGAAGTGGAAATCTCGTTTCTTAAATTTTACGACTTCCTGACGGGGATTTGATACTGGATGTTCTGTGGTTATAGTAAAACCCCAAATAATGTAGGCCTACAAAGCAGCGCAATGGAGGTGTACTAGGTCAGATATGAAATGAATAGTGTGGTAGTTCATTTCATTTTCTCTCTCCTTTATACACATACTGGTGAACGGGAGCGTAGACTAATGATTATGACGCAGTTTCAAATATTGGAAAAATAATGCTATCATCCCTGATTTTTACTTATGAAGAAATTACATCAATCCCTGTTTTCACATGCGTCTCCTCTTGCACTAGATTGAAAGGAGGAAATTGTTAAGTTGCACGAATATTTTTGTTGTACTAGTTTATTACATTTCCCCCTGAAGTTTTCGAATGGTTTATATCGGTGCGGATTACAGAATTACTTGAAATAGAAATAGCGCCACCGAGGTAATGTGTTTTTGTTTGAATTAAACCATTGATCGCCCGCGGTAAACACAAGCCACCTTTTTGGTTTGTTGTTTTTAAGGGTAGTGGTAGTGTGAGTATATTAAATAATGGTGGTTTCGCTTTCAGAATGAATTGATCCCCTGTTACGTATTGGTTAGTACATTTAATGAACTAAATTACATCGCGCAGTGAAATAACCGGTTCTTCTAAAATTGAATGCCCAAAAAACGTGCTTTGTTATGAAACTTAGGTATCTCACTGTCCTCGACCAGTCATCGCTGCAATGGTGTAATGATCTGAAATCATTCCACGTATTGAAGTACCCCAATTATTGATCAGTTCATCAGTAATGAGTGAAAAGTTTGATTTAGCTTACAAAGTGACTGCTTCGTCATTTCGCTGTGGTATTAGAGGTTGTGCGTTCCTCGAATAGGCTTTACGATAGAAAATTCTTGTACCTAATTCATAAATAAGGGGTAATGAGGCACCTGTCTGTTGCCAACGAAATCTTGTGTATGCAGTTTTCGTGGTCCATGGAAACAGCATGCATTTGTTAGGTAAAGTGAAGATATTTATACCTAGAATTAAATGAGGAAAATAAAACAGAAACTCGACAGTTCTTCAGTCATTAATTATTGCACTTTCACGAAATTCCCGCTCCCTTGTATAATAATAATTTTTATTTTTAAAACAGGAGGTAGCATACTGAAAACAATGTAAACAACGAAAAGTTGTAATGACTTTGCATTAACATTGAATCACGAAACGACGTATTCTTAGAGCACTTGTCTTAACACGTTAGTTTAATTCAATTCTTTCACCAACGGTATGTGGATGTGGATGAGTGTCGCCTATCAGAGGTCCGATTTAGTCTGACCTCTGGTAGAGTAAAACGGAACGTAAAATTTGTCAAGCACGCAGCCTAAATTGTGTCAAAGTAAAATGCCTGCACGCGGTAACTGGGGTCGTGCAATAATAATAATAATAATAATAATAATAATAATAATAATAATAATAATAATAATAATAATAATAATACAATATTATTATAAAATAAAATTTATTATTATTATTTACTTTACTCACAGATGTCTGATCTGGCACTACAGTATAACTGCACGAATAAATGATTATGAAGCACAATCATACTTTAGATTAGATTACATTCTAAATTTTCACTGAATTTTCATTGAGGAACTTGCGCATAATTCTTCAGGTGCTGAGAACTACAGATTTTTGGATATCTACGATCGGATAGAGGGCAGTGGAATCTTCTTCGGGAACTGTTTCAGGTTATTTTCCACTAGTCCTGTTGTTCTAATCACAACTGATACTATCGTTCTTTGGGCCACTTGACAGTGATCTTTAACTGGCTGTGCTTGGACTTGATATTTCTGCAGCTTCTTTTTAGGATCTTTCCTACTTTTAAAAACTCTACCCAAGCTTATTCGTCTACTAATGCCATTCCACGCAACCTCTCGATTGACAGCTCGAAAGATTCTGCTTAGTCGAGCTGTTCCTCTCCTTACTTCCAAGTCTTCCCAGCAACATTTTCGTAACACTGCTCTTTTGTCGGAAATCACCCAGAAGAAATCGTGTTGCTTTCATTTGAATCTTTTCCAGTTCTTATATAAAGTATTTCTGGTGTGGGCCCCATACACTAGAACCATATTTTAATACTCTGCTTCTGGTCTGTATGTGCTCCTCCTGTTGTAAGGTACGTGTTCTTCGTATCTGTACTTGTTTTACGCGTTCATTCGAGGTACCCATAATTAATTAATAATGGCGCTCTCGATTCATGCTGTCTTCTAGCCCGTAAACACACATCTCGATATATTACCTCGGTTTAGGGAGAGGGACCGATGTATTTTAGAATTGATAAAAAGCGGCGGGATGCATAAAACCAAATCGCAAGGGGCTGGTGAACCACCCGGTGTCCAATAACTCTGCCTTGCGTGACCCCCTTCTTAATCACTACAGGATCAGACAGTGCTTCACCTACTCTTAATTCTCTGAGTTCTATTTTCTTGAAATTTAGCCACCCATTGCCATTTTTTATCTATTCCAGTATTGCTCAATTTCGTCAATAACCTTCCATGATCTACCCTGTCAAAGGGCTTGGATAAATCAATAGCGGTAAAGTCCATACATTTCATTCCAGTGTAGAATTAAACACGTATAGCTGTGATGGCTGGTTACCTGCGGAAGTGATTTCATATTCATATGTAATGGTGCGTGGTTTGACTCGTAGTGATATAGTACACTGCCTTCCTCTTATTTCGACTATTGGATGGAAATTCCTTGTATGAGATGTAACTTCTCCTCGAAGAACATCACAGCAATAATGTTAGGTATTTGATAAAGCCGATCTTGCTATAATGTCAAATCGTGTTTGTTAGTTGATAAACCCATGTCCTAACTTCACGTAAGTGTTTTGTGGCCGGAAGCAACGTAAAATTCTTTGGCATTGCTTGTTCATCTCATTAATCTTATCTGCCCGAGATGTTCTTAATTCTCGTAGCGCCGTGACGTAATCCAGGTAGGCAACTCCTCGTGCACTTGTGTTCATTTGGTTGCATAACTAAGGGAACTACAGGGGATTAGATTTAATTCATTGCTATATCCCGGATACGCCGGTGCACACTTGACCTCACTGATTAAGAACCGTACTGTAGCACAGCTGTGCCGACATTGCTTACCTCGTATTCAAATTTACTTTTTACTAATGCACTGTTCTCATTCTCGAGTATTGCTGTAGATTGAACCTTGTGAACTTTTTGTTGGCTTTGTAATAGTAGTTCACATTACTGTGAGAGCAAATGTATCGACTTTGGGTGTAGGTTAGACACTCACCGAGGTTCCCTTTATCCAGGGTAAAATATTGTAACGTGATTGAAATAATAACCATATTCACGATCATTACATGCGACTCCTATATCTTAAGGGAATGGCCCAGAACGGTATAAGAAACGAGTTTCACTATCTCGACAAAAACGCCAATAGTTAAATCACATGTCTGAAAAAGGAGGAAATTACCCAGTCACGAAAGAATGACTGTATGAAATTTTTACTGTTCACAGTGAAATAATTTATACTGTTTTAATGTAATTTGTACGTAATGGTTCGTGGTTTGACTCGTAGTGATATAGTACACTGCCATTCATCCAGATGACGTACACCTTTCGTCTTATTTCGGCTATTAGATGGAAATTCCTTTTATGTGGTATAACTTCTTCCCGAAGAACATCACAGCAGTAATGTTAGGTATTTGATAAACCCGATCTTGCTATAATGTCAACTTGTGTTTGTTAGTTGATAAAGTTTCTTCAGGATAACTTTAATTACTCAGGCTCTAAACACCCTTTGACAGACTCTTGAAACGTGTTCTTAGTGGAATTAACTTTTAGAAGCAATAAATGTTCCTAGAGCTGAAAAAATTCTACCTGTTTACTACTCAGTTGGTATCAGTCGTTGCGGTGACAAAGTAGTTATTAAGTAGGCATTCGCTGTACTATTTTGGAGATGTAACATTTGATGTTTGACTCTCAAAATTTACTATTGTTTGTATTTGTATACACACCTTAATTATTTTTCGGTTTAATAGTATTTATTGATCATTTCTCAATAATGACTCTAGGAAAACGAACGTCCTCTGTATTGAAAATCATGTTTTAGGTTGTTTTTGTTAATTAGATAGTATTATGTGTGCTACATGTTGCCAGCATATGTTCAAACAGGCCGTGTATCTGATAAGGACGTGTGGATGTTGTTTGGAAGCCTATCCTGCGCGATGTGATCGGACATTGCGTTTAGAGTCTGGGAGAGAGAGAGCGAGATGGGGTGGGGTGGGGTGTGGCATTCGTCCGCTTGTGTATGATACAGATATAATCTCCACTTCTAATCTGCTATTTATATGTGGATATGGGTTTTTATTGAATCCATAATAGTGTTTCAGAAGATAACATCGCTTTATGTTCTTTTTTTAGTGCACAAAGCTTTTTCAAAAGAATAGAGTGGTAGAACTGTGATGTATTTTATGCTGTTTTATATTTAGTCAGTACATTATCGCATATTTGTGCTGTTAATTAGTAATGCAGTTTAGTTGGATATGTAAAAGAACCGTATACAATGATAAATGTTGGAAGAGAACATGCGTTGACAGTTTGCTCTTTATTTCAAACTAGCTGTAGTACCCGGCTCTGCTCGGATAATTTTTCGAATGTTTATTTTTCGGATTCGTATTACCTGCTTGAAGTTATTTTTTATCACTTTCTTTATTCTGTCGTTGATTGATATTTTCTGAACTCCTTTGTAGATTTGAATTATTGTTATGTGTTTATTTTTTTAGTTCGAGATTATACAGTTTGTACTTGTGGCGGCCCAGATTGTCTGCGAAATAGCTGATCCTTTCAAATAAATAATAAAAGTAAGTTATAACTATATTTAAGGTTTGCGCTGTAGGCCTAAATATAATGTACACGATTCTGACTGTCGTTGAGACTGTCACCAATCAACCTATCGACCCCGAAAACTGCAGATTCAACACAATTTCGGTCATTTTAGACATTTTCTTTTTCACCCCTTCTCAACCCCCATGCCGACAGAGGCTGAATGTGGACTCAAACAGCATTTAGAGTGTCATAATTTATCTCAGTCACTCCGTTAACTATGGATTCGACACTAATACCTGTCATTTTTGATCATTTTTGTATGTCGCACCCTCCCGTAGGGTTGTCTTACCCTCACAGGATTTTCTTGCAGATAGTAAGTCATATGTGTACAAAGTTTGGTTGAGAACTATGCTGAAACACACATCGGTAATCTCGGTCATTTTGGACATTTTCTTTTTCTAACCCCTTCTCAGCCCTCATACCAATGTTCGGGCTGAATTTGAACTTAAACGACGTCCGGAGTGTCACTGTTCATTTCAGTGACCCCGAAAACTATGGATTCTACATTAATATTGGTTGCTCTATTTTATTTTTGTATTTTACCCCTTTCCATCCCCGCCCCTAGGATTGATAGGTGTCTCTTACCCCACAGTGTTTTTTCGAGATAGTAAGTCATACGTGTACCAAGTTTCGTTGACAACTATGCTGAAAAGCATACACCGAACAGTCTACATCAATAATCTCGATCATTATGGACATTCTTTTTCATCCCTTCTAACCCGCATTCCGATTGGTGCTGAACTTTGACTTAAGCGGCTTCCGGAGTGTCACTTTTCATCTCAGCGACTCCGAAAAATATGCATTCGACACTATTTTCTATTATTTGTATATGCCACGCCTTCCCACCCTCACCCGTAGGGGCGGTAGGAATGACATACACCCCCCCCTCCCACATTGTTTGTCTCCTGATAGTTAGTCGTAAGTGTACCAAGTTTGGTTGCATTTGTTCCAGTGGTTTAGGAGGAGATGTGGTACATACACACATATGACATACATACATTTTTAAATTATATCTGCCAGTTTATACATGACTCGAATAGGTACAGTGTGTCGTAAAGTTACACCCGACGTACGTATCGAAAAGTAGCGCCGGACTGAGAGGCTCAGACTGTTGAGGCGGTGGCCTTCTGACTCCAACTTGGCAAGTGCGATCCTGGTTCAGTCCGGAGGTATTTGAAGGTGCTCAATACATCAGCCTTGTGTCGGTAGATTTACTGGCACGTTAAAGAACTCATGCGGGACACCATTCCGGCATCTCGGCGTCTCCGAAAATCGTTAAAAGTAGCTAGTGGGGCGTAAAAGCAATAACATTATTATTTAAGCCCTCGTGGCTTATTTGAAGCCCAAAATTCAATAGCATGGAGAGGAGAGTTCGGAGAGATTTATCGGAATAAAATCCTCATTTTTCATCTTGACTATTGCAAGTAGTTGGTTATTACATGGACCTCCTAGCAACAAAGGTACTTCGTAAGACATGGCGGCGTGTTCCCATCCTCCTATATACAGCCACTCTCATTAACCTCCCAGCAAGAAAGGTACTTCATAAAACATGGCGGCGTGTTCCTGTCCTTCTATACACAGCCACTGTCATAAATTTCCTAGCAAGAAAGGTACTTCATAAAACATGGCGGCGTATTCCCATCCTCCTATATGCAGCATTTTTTACCGCGCTATCATGATACAGAGTAAGTAGCTGTCGCCTACCGACAATCTGTCCATCGAGGTCGATCCTATCTTGGTGCAGCTTTGTAATTAAATTAATTAGGCGTACATAAAATTGCTTATCATAAAAAACTACTTTTCAGGTTTCCTTCAAACCACTTCCTAAACCCCCTCAGGAGTAATACAAATAAATTGTGAAATTTTCAGAGAAATCGATCCAGTAGATTCTGAGTCCATTCGAGACAAACACACAAACATAGTTTCACTTTTATATATATTCTGAATTGCGCTGTCCATCGCGAATTTCAATCCAGTCATGTACCAGGAACCAAAGGATCCAGCTGTTCTCTAAAGGTGGTACATTGTGTATATTACATTAATATGTAAATAAAACAGAAACTGTGTTCAAAAAAATTGGTCAGGTCCAAAATCAGAAGGAATATCAATTTAATTTTCCGACATGTTTGTATATCTGTCTGTATCTATCAGTGCGCTATGTGTAATTTCATTGAGTTCTAATTTCGTTATGATTTTAAGAAGCCATATTTGAAAAATGTATAAAATACACAAGGGGATCGATGAACTGTTTGTAATGATGAAGTACTTGCAATCTTTTTCGATTGACCGCTGTGCTGCAGATTTCTAAGACAGTGAATGCAATTTAATTTTCCGAAAGAAAAAGAACTGTCATTAAATAATATCTTGTCCTTGTGGTAACCTGCAAATGCTATAGGAAGATATGTAATATATAAATCACTTTAATAGCACCAGTATCTCCTTTTCATTTCTATGTCATTCACAAAAAATAACATAGTGATCGTAAGCATTATTTAGTAATAAGGCAGGAATATTTTCAAATACTCGGTCGTCAGTGATTAGGAACGCCTACTATCCGGACATACTCATTTTACGATCCACTGCTGATAACAAGCCCATGTTGCGAACTAGCAACACTGTAGGTTATTTGAATATTGCCATCAGCTTGTGTTTTTGTAAGGTAAGTTCTTGTGCACATACCCATGATTAAATGGGGAAACGTGTGTAGTCTTCAGAAAAGTATTATTCCAGTATTTCTGATAGATATGCCAACGGCCGTAGCCGTGTTGAAACACCGGATCCCGTGAGTTCTCCGAAGTTAAGCAACATTGGGCGTGGTCAGGAGTTGGATGGGTTGCCACGCGCTGTTGGTGGGGGGTAAGGGAATGGAGGTGCGGAAAGGAACTGGCCACCCTGCCGCACGTAAACTCCGGCTTAGGAACACCTCTGCGGAGGTTCGGACCTGCCTTCGGGCAGAATAACCCTTACCTTACCTCTGATAGATATGAAATACAGTACTCCAGAAAACCATTTTATGGATGTCAGATAGTGGGAATTGACTCTCCTCCTCCTCACCACCATCATCATCATCATCTTCCTTTTATGTATTGGGCCATGTCCCGTTATGGTCTTGCATTGTCACGCCTCGTCTTAATCGGACGTCCGACAGATCTTTTCCCCCTGGGCTGATATCAGAGAATCTCTTTTGGCAAACTTCCAGGTTTCATCCTTCATATTTGATGCTTCCAGTTTTCCTGCTAAATGTAGGTGTAGTCAGTTATTGGTTGTATCTTCAGTTCTTTTAGCACGACCCTCCTTTGTCTCGAATCCGTTAATACACATGACAATTTCCAGCAATTTAACGGCTAAGCTATCCTGGTCTGTTCTAGTCACTAAATCAAGGAAAAAACACGAAATGCTGCTGTTTTTCTCATCTGTGTATCTGCATTATAGTGCAACATAAGCAGAGACTGGGTGTTTAATGCGAAATCATTAGGCTTGTAGAAGTGCCTTCTAGCCCGCTCTTCCGTAGCGTAGCGAGGGTAACACAATTTCTAGGGGTATTACAGTAATAGCCCGTACCCCTACTGTTTATACAAATCTTATAACAGAACCGCAATAAGGACTCGAGTGTATTTGCTATTCGCTTCAGTAAGTTTACATACTACCGGGCGAGTTGGCCGTGCGGTTAGGGGCGCGCAGCTGTGAGCTTGCATCCGGGAGATAGTGGGTTCGAACCCCATCCCTGAGTATGTTTTTCCGAGGTTTTCCATTTTCACGCCAGGAAAATGCTGGGGCTGTACCTTAATTAAGGCCACGGCAGCTTCCTTCCCAGTCCTAGCCCTTTCCTATCCCATCGTCGCCAAAGACGTAACTGTCGGTGCGACGTAAAGCAAAATAGCAACAAAAAAAAAATAGTTTACATAGTAACCTATTAATGCCTAAACATCCGGGCTCTGAACATAATGTACTAGTCTTGATAGTTATTTGCATTGTCTAGAACTGAAAAAGTAATTAATTATATGTGCAATTCCTAGTTGTTTGTTTTTACCTTAGCAACTCATCAACTGAATTGCCTGGGGATTGGATTGAACTTGCTGTAGAAGAAGTGGAGCTTTGCAGACCGAGCCTGCGCTATAAACTCGGTTCGAGTCTCCGCTGTCTCGATCAATACTTTTATTTTCTCTCACTCGGTATTCACTTTTCCTCAAGTGAGTTGAAAGGGAGTTAGTCCCGGTGCACCTAGTCGCTCGCTGATTAGATTACCATGCGCTCTGCGGGTAGTCTAGTTTACCCCTGCGAGCTGCTGTTGCTACCTAACATCTGGCTGCCATCTGCTGGCTTTATAAATCATACACAACCTAATTGCCGGTTGTACCGGTCCTATCAGGTTCCTGATGGACGCTGTACTAACTAACCCCAAACATAATTTGATTTGTTTCATTCTATTGGAACGGATCGTCTGATACTGCTGGCTGTGTAATATTTGACTAGTATTGGAAGGATCAGTTCCACAACACATTCGTTTCGGAGTCTCACTAGATTACCATAATAATGTTCTGCCAAATTTTGTCCGTAAATATTCTAGTGACATTAAAGTTTTGCTTTTTTTTCCAGATTATTCCTTTCACATATACCGAGCGAGTTGGCCGTACGGTTAGGGTCGCGCAGCTGAGATCTTCAAACGGGTTTGAACCCCACTGTCGGCAGCCCCGAAGATGTTTTTCCGTGGTTTCCCATTTTCACATCAGGCAAATGCTAGGGGTGTACCTTAATTAAGGATACGGCCGATTTCTTCACACTTCTAGCCCTTTCCTATCCTACCGTGGCCATAAGACCTATCTGTGTCGATGCTGCGTAAAATAAATTTTAAGAATAAATCATTTCATATAACCCTAAAACAGCAGGTGATTGCTTGTCCCCCGTTGTATCAACAGTCCATGAAACGATCTGTCGGTTGTGTTCTTGTGTCGGAAGCTTGGATAATTGTGGCCGGTATACCTACTCACTGTTATTTATGTGGGGAATGTCTGATAAGTTATAGCATGAAAGCGTAATGCACATTATTGAACGTTCTTTATCTTACGTCCCGCTAACTACTTTAAACGCTTTTTGAAGAAGCAAAGGTGCCGGAATTTTGTCCCACTGGAGTTCTTTTATGCGCCGGTAAATCTATCAACTCGAGGTTGGCGTATTTGAGCACCTTCAAGCCCACCGGAGTGAGCTGAGATCAAACCCGCAAAGTTTGAGTCAGAAGGTCAACGCTTCTACCGTTTTAGCCACTCAGGCCGGCTCTACAAGGGTGTGTTTCTTGGTGTGACTAGTTAGCTGTGATAAAGTTGGTGCCCGGATGAAATCTGAAGATTTTTCTAAGTGTGAGACAACTTCCGAAAGAATCATATTTTTACATTATTGCAAAACATGTTTTTATATACGCGTAGACGACGAATTGCTTAACTTTGGCTTCATTGTCTTTTCACAGTACATAATGTTACCGACTGAGGAGCGATCGATTAAGCGATTCTGCAGTCGCTTAAGTGCGGCCGCCATCCAGTAATCGGGAGATAATAGGTTCGAACCCCACTGTCGGTAGCCCTGGAAATGGTTTTCCGTGGTTTCCCATTTTCATGCTGGGGTTGTACCTCAATTAAGGCCACGCCCGCTTCCCTCCCGCTCCTAGCCCTTCCCTATCCCATCGTCACCATAAGACCTATCTGTGTCGGTGCGACGTAAAGCAACTAGCAAAAAAAAAAAAAAAAAAAAAAAAAAAAAAAAGATTAAGCGATTCAGGTGTTGTTGTTGTTGTTAGTTTCAGCAGCTAAGCTCATGTTCTCATTTCGACTAACCAGAGCCGGGCTGAGTGCTCAGACGGTTGAGGCGCTGGCCTTCTAATCCCAACTTGGCAGGTTTGATCCTGGCTCCGTCCGGTGGTATTTGAAGGTGCTCAAATACGTCAGCCTCGTGTCTGTAGATTTACTGGCACGTAAAAGAACTCCCGCGGGACTAAATTCCGGCTCCTCGGCGTCTCCGAAAACCGTAAAAAAGTAATTAGTGAGACGTAAAACAAATGACATTATTATGACTAACCAAACTCAGAATTACAGCATTCAGAAATTCAAGGTTCGAATCTCGGTGAAGAGTGGTGGGAGTGTTGATTGTTGTATTAAGCAGGAAAATGACAGGGTTATTTGATCATATACATTGATAGTATGAGAAAGAGGATGAGTTCTGAACCTTCGAAGAATGAAGGTACTTCTGTAGAAAGCGAGAAGTCCTGAAAGGCCTCCCAATCTAAATACCTTCTAGATAGGAAGAAAACAATGATCCAGAAAGTCAGAGATAAAACATGAAAGATGAAATGTGGTACAAGTAAATGGAGGCATTGCCAGACTGACCGTAATACACACCCTTACGGACTGCGCCGACCTGGCCGATTTGCGCCGTAGTCTAAGACTTCCGAGCACCATCTCCCTCTTTGTACGAGATGACGAGCAGCCTGTAGAACTTGTCATCCGTGTTATGAGGAATAGTGGGCTGTTTTGTCTTTTTTAACTGAAGTTTTGTTTTTATTTGTTTTTAACTTTTCTCTTATTGCAAACGTTTTTAATCTCTTGACTCTGTTTTTATATATCTTTTTGTATGTTTTAACTTAGTATGTTCTAAGGCAGTCCCTTATTCAATTTTATTACATTTTAATCTAATTTTTAAAAAGCAAGGCCTTGTGAATTAGATCCACTGGTTATTTTAAATTCTTGTTCATTTTACTCATGTCCTGGTCAGTGGGTACATTTTAAATGTTAATCTGTCATTTCATTTCGTTTCATCTCATATCATCATGGGCCGTTGGTAGAGATGTTAGGCCCCTCTAAACTACAGGCATCATCATTATCATCACCACCATTATTGCCAGACTGAGGTGGTCCTCATGGTCACTGCGCCAAGTTAACAAATTTGGCATGGATCACATTGTGGTTCCCGGTACTGCCAGTGTGTATCTTACTAGCAAGTTTTCCTCTGTGTGTGGGTTAAAAAAATCTTTATTCAGCACGAAGGATGGTTAGGTCGTCAACAGGTTCACTATCAGCTGCCTCACTGTGTGAAAGAGTCAGAAGTTGCGATTACATATTAGTCTGCCAAGCGCACTGAATTGTGCCTACCCACTGTCCCTATTAGCGATATTTCCAAACCGTTCATAATAGAGACTGGCTGAATAAGGAGTGGCATTACTGGCATCGCGTATACTTCAGTCACTTTCATATTGTCAAAGCCAAGGATGAGACTGGTCAATGAAAGTAACGAATTTGTTCTGGCCCGTACCAGAAGACATAGTGCACTGTAAACACTAGGTGTCGGAAAAAATGCGTTCTTTGAATATATTGAATATATATCTCCAAACATCTCGAAGACGCTTGGAGGAGTGAAAGGTAGGGCCTTCCACCACCCGTAATGTCTGCGCTTACTACAATAGAATAGTTAGTTAGCTCTTGGTTTCCATGAGTTAATGTGGTACTGATTGTTGGGGTAGGCCGAATGAACTCCAGGGCCACTTGCCTCTCCAAAATGGAAGTTTTTCTAAACAGAAATATATTAGGAAGGTACAGTACCTTATTTCACCAAACTTAGTTTTGACCCACCGCACTCATATCTGTATACCACACAAGAATACAAGTCATCAGACTATTTCTACATTCCCAAGTTGGCCGGGAAGATCAGCGAGATGCCGCAAGACCAGGAAGTAAATGAACAGCAGCAGCTCTTCAAAATGTGCTGATGCAGTGCTCTATTCCACTTGATCGAAAACAGAACTGGTCGACTGTGTAGCGCAAAGTAGTAGAAGGGCCGTTGAGACATTATTATTATTATTATTATTATTATTATTATTATTATTATTATTATTATTATTATTATTATTATTATGTGCGTATGGACCCAATGGATCACGCAAAGCTCTAACGATTCTGTTTTCTTAGTTGCCAAACAGCTCTCATCCTTTCTCCGTGGATCCTTTTTCGTTCTTCTGTCCACTTTGCTCCAGTCTTCTTTTTCACTTCGTTCTCTGGTTGCACCTTCCATCCATTAATTTTTTTCCTATAAAGGTTTCTGTCCGCCGTGTCATTTGGGTTTATCTGGGCTTTTTACAGATCCTTCTTCACTTCTAGTACCCATGGAATATTATTATTATTATTATTATTATTATTATTATTATTATTATTATTAGAGGACCCGTGCTGGTGCGCAGCTTTCATTATAATAAATAGGTTAGATAACTCGTCTTGATATGCCTGTCGTAGTTATATTGTTTTGCCTGCCCTTTTCAGTGATGTTATGAACATTTGACATGAAGCGCGTTATGGTATGTCGCTGTTCGTTGTCAGAATTCGTTCATTCCGACTTCATCATGCCGTCTGTTTGGTAAAAATCCATCCATATATTCGCTTTTTTTTTTAAAAAAAATCCTACAGTTCTTGATGTAAAGCTTGGTATTGTGTCGTAGAATGCAATGGTGTTTTTAATTGCAGTTATTCTATATAGAACGGTTGTCTTGTGAGCTCATATGTTAGTCTCGAAGGGGAGAACATTTTTAAGTTACATGGCCTTCACTCTTTCTAGTGTAGCTAGGTTATCCTTTGATAGGTGTTCCCAGATAATATCTAAGGCGTATGCCATGATGGGATCTGTTTGTACGTAGACTTTTTTCTCTTGGCAGCATGCAAGTTATTAGGAACTCTTTGATATCTGTTGCTGGGAAAGGTTAGAGAATCAAAGAGTATCTAGTAGGGAATAGTATTCTTCCGTGATCAGAGGAAGTGTGTACTCTCTGGCTTGATAGGTAATAATCAAATATGGCTGCATGCAATGACATTACTTAGGATGAAAATCACATGCCGTATATCAGAATATTATTGAAAGTGTTAGTCGCTTAGCAACCTGCGAAGTACAGAAAGTATTGCGGGTCAGGGTGAGCCTTCGCCTGCAATTATTGGATTGATCATTTAATTATTTAATTTTACGATTACTCAAACTTGGTTGAACTTAGAGACCTATCAATGTCTCATGATTCACCGGCAGGCAATTCGGGAGAGAATGAAACAAAAATGAAGCAGATCGGTCCAATAGAACGGACGGACGGATTTGCCAAAGCTGTTTTTAGTAAACTCTTGTAGTACAGTATATAGATTATTATTATCACGCTCTTCATTATTTATTTCATGTACAGTATATGCACGTATTTCCCGAATACCTGTAAAGGGTACCGTACAATGAATTGGTTGATGTTGATGGAAGAGCTTGAAAATTTACCCATTCTGTACGTAAATTCGGGGTAAGAAAGAATCCACCCAAAATATTCATAATGACCTTCGAATGGGGTAGTCGTTACACAATAAACACACCATTTCATTACCAAGATGTCGTATTTTTGTTTGTTAAGTTAGTTATTAATACGTACAGTTTATTTCAGAATGCATGTCAGTTTTTTAAATTCTAGTTTTGATATTCAGTTAGTTGAGGAAATTAAAATGAGATACATTTTGAAATCAATCCATTTTACTTCCTCTTTAAAGGGATTATGTGAATGAAAGCTAAAATGGAATCCTCTCTCTCGCTTTACGCTTCCGAAGAGTGATGTATTAATGCCTGGAACGGCGATTGGAAAGCTTTCGCTATTAATGTTGGCGTGCTATTCGCTGTAGTTGTAGCGGAGCTTATAATTCCTAACCTTCTACATTGTCGGTCGTATTTTATATTGAGCTATTAGAGTGATCGACTGGGTTTCTTTTAGGTGGAGACTAGCTGATGTACCCGTGCTTCGCTACGGGATTCTCAGAAAGACTGACTTTGTGGTTTTCCTAACTGAAATCAACATAGGTCATTACAAAAACGTAAGTATGAATGTAGCGATTAAAAGCAATGCTATCATATAAAATACTCGATCAATTGGAAAGTCGCACGTTTTATCACTTTTAACGAACAGTGCTGCGGTTAGATTGCGGTGCCAATCTAATAGTCCAAAGTTCCAGAGCTGGGATGACCAGGCCGCAGATTGCCATGAACACTCATCTGTCATTATTCCGCTAAATATGCACACTGTTCATTCCAATCAGTGCCTCAGAGTAGGGATTGAATAACCCGAATGCTATGATGATCCAGTGTGTTACGTACCAGTAGTATTAGAAAATGTATAAACCAGGGGAATGGCATGCTAAAGAAGAAAGTTATCTAATTCCCCAGCTACTTCCCATCAATATTCAAGCAGGCTCTTACACTCTGTACGACTGGGCGAGTTGACCGTGTGGTTAGGGGTGCGCAGCTGTGAGCTTGCATCCGAGAGATAGTGGATTCGAACCCCATTGTCGGCAGCGCTGAAGATGGTATTCCATGGTTTCCCACTTTCACACCAGTCAAATGCTGGGCCTGTACCTTAATTAAGGCCTAAGGCACTCCTAGCCCTTTCCTATCCCATCGTCGCCATAAAACCTATCTATGTCCGTGCGACGTAAATCAAATTAAAAAATACTCTGTTCGCAGCAGTAATCCTATCTACCGGAGATGAGGGGCAACAGAAGGCACAAAGCACATCACGACAAACAATGGTCAATGTAATGTTATTGTTGATCAATGTTATGAGCTTTCTATATTGTAGGCCTACACATTTAGTTTTCTTTCGACTCTGTGATTTGTAAAATATTTTATACCGTAAACTGTAGTTTCTTATTCTCCAACTTTACATACCGATTTTCATTAAATACTGTTTACCTATTTTCTCGTTACTCTGCGCTGATATGGACTTAGTAACAAAAATCCAAATTCATGAATATCTTTGTGATCATAGCCAGTACGGTAACAATGTATAAGCCATGAATAATAGGAAATTTAATACTATATAACCTTAGTTATGTAGCATTCATCGGTTACACCTCTAATAAGAAATATTTGAGAAATACATTTTACGCCTTCCCCTAAACTACCATTTTACTCAGCGTGAATAAAATAACTTACAGTCTAGACTATAGCGACTTATTTCCTGACTTTGCATACCAATTTTCATCAAGATAGGACTACTAATAACAACAATATTTGAGAATTAAATTTTAGGCCTTCCCCTAAACTACCATTTTTCTCAGCGTTAATACAATGATTGATAGCCTAGATTGTAGCAATTTATTCCCCAACTTCGCATACCCATTTTCTTTAAAATACGACCACTAATAACATAAATAGTTGAGAATTCAATTTTAGGCCTTCCCCTAAACTACCATTTCACTCAGCGTGAGTAAAATGATTTATAGCCTAGATTGTAGTGGCTCATCACCCGACTTCACATACCGATTTTCATTTGACCACTAATAACATAAATAGTTGAGAATTCAATTTTAGGCCTTCCCCTAAACTACCATTTCACTCAGCGTGAGTAAAATGATTTATAGCCTAGATTGTAGAGGCTCATCCCCCGACTTCACATACCGATTTTCATTAAATTCTCTTCAACCGTTTTCTCGTGATGCGTGTACATACATACATACAGACAGACAGACAGACAGACAGACAGACAGACAGACAGACAGACAGACAGACAGACAGACAGACAGACAGAAATTACGGAAAAGTAAAAAGTGCATTTTCTTGTTACTATGGACATGACCGATACAGAAATACCATTATTTTCAAATTCTGAGCAATGTACAGACAAAACTCTTATTTTATATATATAGAAGATAGAAGATATATAGGCAAATATTGTTCACGATTGAGATTATGCCATATAAGTGAAATTTCAGAATATACTTTGTAATTGTGAGATTGCAATTACATAGTAAGAACAAAGAATAAAAACTTCAACAAGGAGAACTGCAGGTCGATCTAAACCGAGGAATTTTTCAAGACAGTATTCGAAAAATATCAGTGTTCATTGGTTTCGGCGTGTGTATGGGAAAGTAACAAAAGATGTTCGTCTAATAATTCTGACAGTCCGCAGGATTCGAACTCATATCCCGCTCCTCGGATTGATGCGGTAACCACTTCCGGCCGGACGGCCATTACACTAGAGAGATACTCGCTTAGGTCTTTGATTGCTTTTCCTTGACTAATACAAAAAACCGATGAAATTTTTGCAGTGATGTTCAGGAACTTTCTCGTAAAGACATCGTAATGTGACCGCCTCGGGATTCGAACTCAAATCTCCGGCTTTTCTACATGAGTTCCAGCACGATGTAGAGTGCTCACTTGCAACCGTTGATATGATGTCTGATGAAAAGTTCAAAGTTCTTCTCGAGAACGGAACATTTTCCATAAATGTTGGTTGAAGAGTTTGTGACTTTTTATTATTATTATTATTATTATTATTATTATTATTATTATTATTATTATTAGTAGTAGTAGTAGTGGTAGTGGTAGTAGTAGTAGTAGTGGTAGTGGTAGTAGTAGTAGTAGTCTATTATTACTGCGTCCACCTCCGTAGTGTAACGGTTAACGCCATTAGTTGTCATCTTCGGACCTTCTGGTTTGCTTTGCTTTACGTTGCCTGAATTAAGGCGTAGCCCCAGCATCTGCTTGGTGTGGAAATGGGAACCATTTTCAGGGCTGCCGACAGTGGGGTTCGAACCCACTATCTCCCGAATGCAAGCTGATAGCTACGTGACGCAAACCGCGCAGCCACTTGCTCGGTCTGCCGCAGATTTCAGATTAACATAAGGGCTGGTATGTGGTTAAGAATATTCATGCAGCTCGCCTTTCTTGAAGGGGTACCTGAAAAGAGCTGCAATACCAGGACACTAGTTTATATTTATTATTATTATTATTATTATTATTATTATTATTATTATTATTATTATTATTATTATTATTAGCAGTAGTAGTAGTAGTTTCTTTTATGTGGTCCTAATGAAAATGAAAATCCACAGCCTGTTTCCAGTCATTCGACCGGGTCAGGAATGGAATGACTGAAGCCCCCATCTAGCGGTGAGGATAGGAAATGTGCCGGCTGCTGAAGCCTGTCGCACTCCTCTGAGGCAATGATTAATGACTGACAGATGAAATGAAATGTTAATGGAGAGTGCTGCTGAAATGATATATGACAGGGAAAACCGGAGTGCCCGGAGAAAAACCTGTCCTGCCTCCGCTTTGTCCAGCACAAATCTCACATGGAGTGACCGGGATTTGAACCACGGAACTCAGCGGTGAGAGGCCGGCGCGCTGCCGCCTGAGTTACGGAGGCTTCATTTGGTCCTAATATAAAGTATAACTGCAATAGCTATTATAAATATACTTAAATAATATATTAATGATTTGAGAAGTAATAATTTAAAGGACAGTGTTCGCATAAAGAATATGTATAGTATCAAAAACGTGTTCATCCTTCGTTTTTGTTACACACTGTAGCTTTGGATGTTGTGTTGATTTTACTATTTACTCTCACTTGTGCCAGCTGCGCCTTATCACTGCTGTTGGTGCTACAGTGTTTGCAATGTGGAGTTCATGCAACACGCTCCCTCACCGCGGTCGCAAAACACGTATATTAGTGTGTGTCACAATGTGATGCGGCAGCTTGGGGGAGGAGCAGTATGGGGGAGGAAAAGTGCATGAATTTGAGGAGGAAATAAAGCCGGTGAAATTGGGTGACCGACTTCCAAGAATGGGGGGATCACGGTGCAATACCAGCTAACAACTGATAATGATAAAATGCAACACGTGTTAAATGATCGCCAAGAGAGATTCGTGGTGCACTTTGTGTATTAAATTCCTTCTTTCAATTTATTGTGGTCGGTAGTTGATGTGGATTTTACCGGATTCTCTTACTGACGCCGAACCTACGTGGTGATATTCACTATTGTGTGTTTCTGTGGTGGCTGGTAGTGGGTTGTGTTGTATGTAGATGAAGAACTATGTTTTAAGGCGAATACAAATATTTAGTCCCCGAGTCACAGGAATTGAATCCCCGACTCGATCAGGAATCGAAGACGGGAAGCTCTGAACCGAAGGCTAGTATGCTGACCTTTCAGCTAAGGAGCCGGAGGAGCTTATCCCACACATTTTTATGGTCGCTGGAGACACCCAGACTAATTTTTGTTTGGGCCAGGGTTTTAACGCCTGAAGCCCTTCCTAACTTCACGACCTAGTTGGTTAATTCCCCTGGCACGAGGTCTTGGTGTATGTGCCTTCGAAGAATGAGGGTCTCGGCAAAAGAGAAAGGTCTCGAAGAGTGTGAAAATAGAAAACTCCCTAGGCCTTGCACCGTCGGGGTCAGAATAGATCATGTGTTGACTATGGTAGATGAGATAGGCAAGATGAAAGCGAGGAGGCTCGCACAAGTGGAAGCATTGCTAGAATCAGCTAGAGTGCCCGTAGTAGCCAACCCATTTTCCTATGTTGTTAGCAAACTTTTAGTTCTATGCATACCCGTCCAGTAACCCATTTGACTCCTGCTAGTTTCTTAACTTTTATTTCGGAATATGAATGTTAAATGAGACTTCAAGGGCCTGCCTAGACTCCACTGAATAGGCATGGGTTCAATTCGTCAGGAAGTACAGAGATTTCGAAACGCAGCTACCACATTTGAAGACACACACTGCCGTAGCACTATCTCAGCCTAGTCACAGTAGAAATGAGGATAAGGTTAATTCCTGGGAACATATATGTATAACACTCTACCACACTTATTGCCAAAATAACAGAAGGTTTTACCTCCCACCGCTCTAAGGGGCCTTGAGGACACTTACGGACATAGTTTCGTTTTTCTAAACTAGTCTTCATTATACAGTAGTCTAATAACACTGTGGCGGGTTATCCGGATCCTTAAAGCTTAGAATTCACTACTCAAGGAGATAGCATGTTTTACGATCCACTAAATTTATTCAGTTATTTATAAGTTCACTCGTGTTTTCCGATTTACCTCTTCACTCACTAAATCGGGCGATCACACAGCACTCCGGCGCATCGAACTCTTGTTCTCCAAGCACGGCCTCCACAACACAGTGTCTTTCCAGAATAGTTACCTTCACAACTGACAAAGCTCGTTGAACTCCGCGTAGTCGTCTTGACGGACTCATTCTCGACGAATGAGTCGCCGCGGACTCGCGAACATTTCATAACTGCTTACGTTCATTGGCGAATTTTTTCATTCTGTCCTTTGGTTGCTCACAATTTGGCCAGCTAATATTGATAAGGGATAGGGATTGGTGCTACGTCTTCTCGCCGTGAGGCCTGTCATGTGTTACTACAAGGTGGCAAGGCCATGGAAGAAGAGTAGTAGTGAGTGGGAGGGACGATTAGAAGAATATCTTTATTGACTAGTTTCAGTGGGTGGGTTTTCTATTGTTAAATCGGCGTCTTGTCGGAACTGTATCAGTGCTTTGTTGATTCATTCCGGTATCATTCTTTTTTAATCGGCTTCCAGCTGCTTCTAGGAGTTTCCTTATCACAAGCCTCAATAATTCACCAGCGTTCTTGTTTTGCTCGTTGCTAGCCCGTTCACATTGTCGCCGCTCTGCCATTTGTCCTCCCTCACCCCACCTGCAATCTCGGCCTTTATTGCCATAATATCTACTTTGTAATAATTGTCAATTTTCCCAAAGTGGTGTTCTTCAAGTATAACCTATCAAAATTAATAAATGAAATTCCACTCCATTTATAGCCGCATTCACATTGGAGGAAATATTACTCCTACTTAAAGTGGTAGGTAATATCTGCCCACCGTAGCTCAAACCGACATACTAAGAAAGCTTCATGTTAGGAGTTAGCTAACTTTAGTGTTGACGACGGGCGAGGACGACAGCGATGATAATGAGATATATGCATACACATGTACAGTGTAACTCCGCGCCCCCTGCTGCTGCTCCTGCTGTTAATGCTGCTAGTGTTCGATATTTTATTAAATAGCTACGGAAATGAGTTCTCGTTAGCTTTAATTCACGCACTAAAACTACGAGCAGTGTGGATGTAGCTCTTGTTTTTACAAGTTCGGTTATTGTCAAAACAGTTTTATAATTACCAGGACTTGACTACAAATAAAACATAAAAATAAAACATGATCATTTAATCACGTATAATTTGTATTGTCCGGCTCCGTGGATAAATGGTTAGTGTACTGGCCTTTGGTCACAGGGGTACCGGGTTCGATTCCCGGCAGGGTGTATGTGCTGTTTTCATCATCATTTCATCCTCCTCACGACGCGCAGGTCGCCTACGGGTGCCAGTTCAAAAGACCTACACCTGGCGAGCCGAACATGCCCTCAGACACTCCTGGCACTAAAAGCCATACGCCATTTCATTTCATTTGTATTGTGCAAATAGGTGGCTCGGATATATCCGTGTCTCTGATACATACCAAAAAATAAAATTGTTACAGCACTCTGACATGATTGGTATTTACTACTTATATTTAACGAAGATCAAAATGTCTGATGTCTGTATTGTATACGTGATATCTAATTAAGCTGGATTTAAATGTTAATAGGTAGCCTTTGGCTGTACCATGATAGGTATTCGAGTTCGGAAGAACTAGAACGTAAATGTTGTCTGGTATCCGCTGAGAGACTCTCCATAATTTCTTATTCGTTTATTTTCTCTCAGACCTCTTGTTTAATCACAATGCAAGTCCTCTTAAGTCTCGATTCGTGCAGACGGCATTGAGTATTGTTCTAGAAATACAATAAGGAACTGTAGCTAACTTCCGTTTGTTCTGTGTATTTCTCCTTTAGCTGATGGTGAACAACTTCATTTCGAGACACTTACAAAATGTTACTCGAGTATCGAAATCGCATTCGTGGAGCTGTTGGTGTAACTGCAGATGATACAAGGATGTAATGTATTGATATGTATACTAACATGTCAAAAGTCATGGGATATCAGTATTTAAAGCCACCGTATCCCGTACCGTGACGTCTTGGAAGTGACAAACCTGCATCAGGTGTGATGTGACATCTCGTGAGTGAGTGTAAACATCGTGTGTGCTGGTCGCGGCTAGGCGACATGAATTATTGTTTCTAACGGGGAGTTAGTGGGACCTAAAGTAAATAATATTATTATTTTGTCTTTGATGAATGTATTCTTACACGAGAATATTCTTTGTTCGGGTTGGACCCTGTTGTTATTTTATGTAGCATACTAGTTATCAACGTTTCGAATACATTTCTGTATTCTTTATCAAGATTACTGGTGTACTTCTATTTGATCCGAGGTAATCAGTCTCCTCATGTGGCGAAAAATAATCTTGGGGCTAATGATCAAGATATCCCATGATTCTGACACGCAGAAACAGCAGCAACAGCAACTACAACAGTAGTATATGTCAAATGTTTGTTTCGCATGTGACTTCCGATTTAAACGGATAATGTAAGTTTTGCCCGCAAACTTTTTTTTTTTTACAATAAAGCTGTGTAATGCTTAACGTTACATAATACTGCATCTTATAATTTCCCCTCATTGTTTGTCTGTTCTCAGTAACAAACGATACCAACACAGAAGCTTTGCACATTACAAAGCCTCGGAGCTAAGCTTATTTCGATCGTAACTGCAGCTGTTTGAGGAGTAGTACGTGTTTAATATTCAGTTTTCTGTACATTGCCAAGCCTCTAAAGAGGTTAAAAATAAAAAGAATAGGTGAAAATGCATATCTTATAACCAAATTTGGCACCCAGTCGTGATGGTTAGTATTCGTTTCTTAGCTGTGTGATAGTGGTGGTGGCTATTGCTTTAAGGGTGAATACCAATTAATCGTCCCTCCCTAACAGTAATCATAAAAGGAAGAGATATGGTACTTTGCGGAAGGAAGGATCGGCAAAATAACGCCTTGAAAGGCACCCTAGATCTTGCAAACTTGATGCTGTCGGATCGAAAAAGAACAAGAATTAAGAATTGGCCGAGTAAAGTCGGACAGGAAATATGCTGAATCAGCAAGGGGCCGCGTACCTGTCGCCTACGCTCTAATGTTTAAGAAACGCTGGAGGGCGAGAATTACTTAAAAGTACGTTAGCACTTCGTTTATTCAAACCTGAATCGCCCAGAAAAATATTCGAATTAATCACGAATTCGAATTAAACAATATCGCTCACTGTAGTTTGGTACTTACCCGAATCTCGAATTCAAAGCGACCTGCAAAATCTTCTGACACCTTCCAATCAATTCTGCGTCGAGTTATGGGTTTAGGCCTAATGAGCTGATTTTCTCGCATCCTGAAGTTCAGAGTTTGCTACCTGAGATACTGTTCAAGGAACATGCCTCAGGTGGCCTAACACTTCAACCTTTTCTTTGCTTGGCATCAATTACAGTTCCGTTTCCAGTACTGACGCAATGCTACAATACTTTTCTCTTACATACAGGCACCGTTCCATCATGCTTAAACAACATCGTTTGAAATTATGAGTGTTCAGATATGATATTGTTACTTCAAGTTAAATATATAATACTTGAATTAAACATGAATAGGAATGTTACGGGACCGCGAGAAAAGTTCGAATTATTCACCAATGCAAATCATGCAGGCGGTAAGCTTTGTTTTTTCCTTCTTCTTATTCTCTGCTTACGTTTACTGTTTCCTGAATTCTTTTGTTGTTTTGTCCGGGTAGTTTAGATAATGTTTACCCTTTAATCGTCTCATATACTGTCAGACTGTATAAAAACATGTGGCGTGTTAATACAATCCTTAAGGGATTATACGACTTCATCTCGCATTAAAGTTCCGCCACAATCAGTAGAAGATGTGTGGTTTTTTTGTGTTTCACCTGTGGGTAAGCAAGAGTTGTTTTCAGACTGATTTGAAGGGAAAACCTTTTATTGATTTCAGTGCTGTCAATAAGTACTGTATTTGGATGACTTCACCCCATAGCCACCCTAGTTCTGTAGTGACGTAATTTTAATATTGCCATTAGTGTAGTTTGAAGTTGTGGATAGCAACAATGAAATTGAAAAATATTTTCTCTCTTAAATACTTGAAAAAATAGTTTGTTTCTTAAACGGTTGAATTTTCTGAAGACAGCGCTCAGTATTTTTCTGACAATACATTAAATTTAAAATTTCTACCTTCATAATAAATAATTTAACAGAACTGAATTAAAGGAAATAAATCAGAAGCTCAGCATTTTACAGTAGGATTTGGTAGTTTTTTAATTCCTCTCGTAGTAACTTTATCGTGTGTATTTATATTCTAATTTATTGCTCTTTTGTATCTAAGTGCATTTTTGTTTTGCATTTCCGCTACTGATGCACCGTATAAACCCTTGATACCGGGCGAGTTGGCCGTGCCGTTAGGAGCGCGCAGCTGTGAGCTCGCATCCGGGAGATAGTAGGTTCTAATCCCACTGTCGGCAGCCCTGAAGATGGTTTTCCGTGGTTTCCCATTTTCACACCAGGCAAATGCTGGGGCTACCTTAATTAAGGCCACGGCTTCTTCCTTTCCATTCCTAGGCCTTTCTTGTCCCATCATCCCCATAAGACCTATCTGCGTCGGTGCGACGTAAAGCAAAATAGCAAAAAAAAAAAACCACTCTTGATAATGCTAGTTAATTGTCTGGAACATATTTTAGTTACGCGTAGATGGTTACATTTGTCGAGGAAGAAAAATATCTCTGTAAAGAGTGTATCCGCGTTTAAGAGAGCTGGATTTTGCTTGTGTCACTTTTTGTTGTATATTTTTTCTAGCATGCAGGGATAATACGACTTCATCCATAACATTTTTTTTTTTTTTGCTAGGGGTTTTACGTCACACCGACACAGATAGGTCTTATGGCGACGATGGGATAGGAAAGGCCTAGGAGTTGGAAGGAAGCGGCCGTGGCCTTACTTAAGGTACAGCCCCAGCATTTGCCTGGTGTGAAAATGGGAAACCACGGAAAACCATCTTCAGGGCTGCCGATAGTGGGATTCGAACCTACTATCTCCCGGATGCAAGCTCACAGCCACGCGCCTCTACGCGCACGGCCAACTCGCCCGGTCATCCATAACATTGAGTGCTAAGTTCCTGTTACTCAATATCTCGATAGCTCATTCTAAGTTTTGTGTTAGCTGTTGGCAGAGCTGTTGAGAGCATAGCTTGAGCAAAATAGAAGTTCTAGAGTGTAAAGATAAGCGTAAAAATCTGTTCGAGTCAGTGTCCCCGCCCTTACTCCCTATATCGGCAATGATTTCTTTGTGTTATTCGAAGCGCGTGTATGCAAATTCCATGCCATTCAGTGGCAGATGATTATATGGGCACGTTCCTCCTGAAGTGCAGTATTGTATACAAGTTGTCTCCTCCCTCCCCTCCCCTCCTGCCTCCTCATATACGGGCCAGCTGTGCTTGCTCATAGTGGTTTCTTATTAAGCGGAAATTACACGATGCCGAAGAGAGTAAAACGTGATGTACTGGCTGCCATGCTTCCTAAAGCGTGTATTGCGGATGGCCGCTATGTGCAGGGGTAACACCGCCTACATCGCCAGCTGGCAGCCAGAGGCAAGCTCCTGGGGGTGCACAAACGTTATATGCACAAAAGGTAGAGCGTTGCACTTCCAGATTAAAGAGAACAGATCCTCTTGACCATTAGCATAACCATTTGTTCTTACCATTTCATATAATTTCCTTGGCCAATTGTTGTGTCCAATGAATGAATGGTCCTTGTTCGTAGATAATAAGATTACCGAGCTGAGTGACTCAGACGATATAGAGCTGGCCTTTTGAGCCCAGTTTGCTGAGTTCGATACCGGCTCAGTCCAGTGGTATTTGAAGGTTCTCATGTACGTCAGTCTAATATCTGTCGATTTACGGGCACATAAAAGAATTCCTGCTGGGCAGAATTCCGGCACCTCGGCGTTTTCCAAACCGTAGCATGTAGTTTGTGGAACGTAAAAATTATTATTATTATTATTATTATTATTATTATTATTATTATTATTATTATTATTATCCGACTCCTTGGCTGAATGGTCAGCGTTGAGGCCTTCAGTCCAGAAGCTCCCGCGTTCGATTCCCGGCTTGGTTGGGGATTTTAATCGCGTCTGATTAATTCTCTTATTCCGGGGACTGGGTGTTTGTGTTTGTCACAGCACTCTTCTCTTCATATTCAGACAACACACCACACTACCAACCACCACAGAAACACACAATAGTGATTACTTCACTCCTCGCAGGGTTAATTTATGGGGTTAAGAATGTATTTCGGTCACTTTGATTAAAATTCTGGGAGAAGCTTGTGCAACACAATATTACTTTCACTTCAGTGTCTTAAGACGCGATAACATACAAATATGCTTCTTAGCATGTGAGAAAACCTGCCAAAAATTAACTTGTTTAGTAGCTAAGAGCGCGCCGGATAAACATGTCGTATAATTGGGAAGTAAAAAAGAAATATTTCAGTTTTTCTTTCCCACCAGTGCAAAAAGAAGACTATTCTTCTTTGCTCACTATACTGCCTGAATGCTGCCTCTGGCGGTTATTTAATTCGTGGTCTTCACTGACATACTTTCGAAGGTTTTTCTAGTCTTGTCCAGAAAGCTGATGAATTAATACCCAGTTATTGTTGATGTTGGTGTGACGAAATCTTTACTTTTGGAACGAAACATATGTTACAGCTGGTAAGGCGCTCGCTTCATTTTTTACTAGGACGGTGGGATCAAATTCCGGAAAAGTCAGTATGCTAGTGGCTTTACGTCGCACCGACACGGATAGGTCTTATGGCGACGATGGGATAGGAAAGGGCTAGGAGTTGGAAGGAAGCGATCGTGGCCTTAATTAATGGGAAACCACGGAAAACTATTTTAAGGGCTGCCGACAGTGGGATTTGAACCCACTATCTCCCGGATTCAAGCTCACAGATGCGCGCCTCTAAGCTCACGCTCAACTCGCCCGGTATAGTCATTATGCGTTTGAGGGTACCTAAATGAGTGTTGCCAGCTATTTGATTTGCAATAACACTAAAGAACTTGATGTGGGTGAAATTTCGGCTTTTGCCTTCTCTGAAGACAATGAGCTTCTGAAGAAACGTTAAGAAATGCATTATAGCAAAGGATGGGTTATCTGTAATAATAATGGACTCGGACATGCAGGGTAAGAGAAGCAGAGGGAGACCATGGCGACGATGGTTGAACTCAGTTTTTCAATGAACAGAAGGAGTGTAGAACTCAACGAGACCCCGGAGCTATTTGCAATCAGGGGATTATGGAGATGCACAGTTATTCACAGAGGCTTGCAGACTGAACACTTCAAGACGTAACATTATTTATGTAGATGTATGTGTGATGTATATATTATTATTTTATCCGATGCTCCTGCCCGCAATTAATGGAAGGAAGGAACAAAGGTCAAAACGTCGGTAGTTGTCGCAAGAGAAAATCCCCTATAGACGTGCGACTGTAGGGGTTCTGGTGTCAGCTGTCAGGCATATTGCATTATGTTAACAGATCTATCCGTTTCAATATCTTGTGTGTAATATACTGTAGTTAAATATTTAAATTATCCGCGGATAACCATTTTGCGGATGCGGATAACCATTCGCGGATGCGGGTGCGGATGAAGAAAGTACAGATGCGGATATTATTTTGAACATCCGCGCAGGGCATGACGGCATATCAAGTGATGTAATGAAGAAGGATTTCTTCCTGGACGTAATGTTATCTTCATCGATGTTACGTAACACATTGGTGACGGGCTCCGAATGGAGGCTGCTACCCCCTATTGACCGGTTAGTTCAAGTTTACAAGAACAAAATTACACTGTTCTACTCAAACTGCTGTAACTCGAGACGTATTTAAGACGCTGACCATTTAGCCAATGAGCCGGGGTAGTAATCGATACATCGTACATCGCATTGAAGCAGAAACGGGAAAGATGAAGTGATCCCTCTGTTCTACTACAGCAGAACCAGTAGCTTTACCAGTGCTGGATAAGATACTTTCTAGCACTGCCAAAGACAACAAACCGACTTATCCTACAAAATCCATCATTGCTGCGGATGTTCTTAAAATTGAACATAGGTATTCCTCGAAGTGGCTCGTTAGAGCGTCTCTGTACTACATGCAAAGACCTATTTTTCCCAAACAGTTCGAAGCTTATCGGTGAGAATTTTAGGAACCAATTATATTGCTAAGTAAATGGCGGATTATTTAAAATGCTGAAAGTATAATATATGGGATAAAATCATGTTGAATGTTCCAAGATTCAGTGTTTAGTCTCGCGCAATGGTACCAGCCACTTATTAATGTCTCTGTGCGTAAAAAAATGAATGAATATCCTTTTCGTTGCAAACTTTTTGGTATCATGCGAGAAAACGGTCAGTGATTACATTAAGACTGGCGTTCTGTGAATTATATAATTGTAATTTTGATTACTTGCTGAAAAAGTAATTGGTAATTGTAATATAGTAAAATATGTCTCAGGTAACTGTAATTCAGCCCAGTTGCTTTTTTCTCTTGTACTTTTCCCATCGCTGCTGACCTCTCTGGTCACAGGGATCCCGGGTTCGATTCCCGGCAGGGTCGGGAATTTTAACCATAATCGGTTAATTCCGTTGACATGGGGACTGGATGTATGTGTTGTGTTCATCATCATTTCATCCTCGTCACGACGCGCAGGCCCCCTGCGGGCGTCAAATCGAAAGACCTGCATCTGGCGAGCCGAACTTGTCCTCGGACACTCCCGGCACTAAAAGCCATACGCCATTTCATTGAAGTGCTCAGCATCATTTACTATAAAGATAGTAACAGTGGTTGTGATTATTGTTTAAATCATCTCAGTTCATAGTTGAACGAGGAAGAGATTGTACCATTCAAGAAAGACGGTGTCAGCAAAAGAGCTAGAAGGACCTGAGAGGCTGCTCGCAACACGAATAGCGTGCTGCGGAATCGAAAGATAATACGAAATGGCTAAGAGGGGTCAGATTTGAAAAGTGACAGTGTGGAGACTGGAACAAGTAAGTGGAAGCAACGACAGACTGAGGTACAGAGAATTCCAGATTTTGTGTGTTTTGACTATTTAGCGAATGACTAGGTAATTAAATAATAATAACAATAATGAAGTGCATAAATATAAAAGAAATCAAATTTATAGGTATTCATACACAAAACAAAACTTTCATCGTGGAAATATGGGTGTAACTCACTGTTTTAATTTTGCATTTAAACTCTTTGCGTCGCAGTCTGCAAATGTGTCGGCTGTCGGCTTCATCAGAATAATCGTTACATAAATGCAATACTAAAAGACAGCTGAGTTATAAAAATGTTTGAGTGCACTATTTTGATGAATTTATACAAAAGTGCACATAGGTGCGAAAATACGGAAGTGTTAATAGGAAATCGATAATTTTGATGCGAAATAGAGGTGTTGATTGGTAAAAATTTCTGATATTCTTATACCGGTTTTCACTGGAGCATCGATTTAAATAGTCTAAATTATTTTCACATTAATGCTTTTCCGTAGAAAATATTACGTCTCGTATTACGCGCATCTCGTTGTATAGTAGTAAACATCTCGAATATTTCTCAGACGTTCATAAACTTCACGCTTTTAGACTGCAGCTTATTTCAACTTTCCTTCTTTTTAAAAAATATCTGATTCTGTAATTTTAGTTCCAAGTAAAGTAAGCGTTCTCGCAAATATGTGACTCGAATGTTCCACATTGAATGTAAAATATATTTTGAAGGCAGTGCGCGGGAAGGCTTCATGCAAAGCACGTTTACGTGTTCTCGTCAGATGCAATACATCTGCAATTTCTTTCCTGTTACCTCCCCATTTATGTAAATATAACGGAAAGTTTGAAAGCGTTCAAAAGATACGACGGACAGAAACTTGAATAAAAGTAAAATGTTGTCGATTGTCAAACTCTGATGAGATGTGCCGTAATGAAATTAGTAACAAGCTATCTTTCATTCTACTTTTAGATAGGGTGGAGAAAATATTGTTTTATCAGGAAACATTCACATACAGCTTAGCCTATCATTAACTCATCTCATTAAGGGACTTGTGAATTGGGTACCAATTTGGGATGATTCGAACCCGGGCCATGTTTGTGTACCGCAGTGTAAAAGTGGTTGCTGGTATTGTCTTTCTTGCTTCACTTCAGGGTCAGCTCATATTGCGATCAACAGTAACGCACGTAATACAATTATTATGTGATATGGATTTGGTAACTTGTGAGATTATGTTGTCAACTGGTATGTGAGGTTAGGATTGAGAAGAAGGCCCTCGTCACGAGGATGAGAGTTTTGCGTTGAAGCTTGTCTTAAAAATATTGACTACGTAGCTTAGTTGATTGGACGCTCACTTTTGCCAAGGTTTGTGAGGCCGAATTCTGGCGGAGTCGGCTAGCTTTTGGAAAGGCTTAAATGTGGAAAACTTTGTATCATAGATTTACTCACACATTTAAAGGGTAAATTTAAAGTACTCGACGTCTCATAAAACCGATAACAGTTAACTGGGCGTTGAACGATTATTATTATTATTATTATTATTATTATTATTATTATTATTATTATTATTATTATTATTATTATTATTATTATTATTGTCCGACTCGTTGGCTGAATGGTCAGCGTACTGGCCTTCGGTTCAGAGGGTCCCGGGTTCGATTCCCGGCCGGGTCGGGGATTTTAACCTTAATTGGTTAATTCCATTGGCACAGGGGCTGGGTGTTTGTGCTGTCCCCAACATTCCTGCAACTCACACACCACACATAACACTATCCTCCACCACAATAACACGCAGTTACCTACATATGGCAGATGCCGCCCACCCTCATCGGAGGGTCTGCTTTACAAGGGCTGCACTCGGCTAGAAATAGCCACACGAAATTAAATTATTATTATTATTATTATTATTATTATTATTATTATTATTATTATTATTTTCATTATTAGCTCCATGGCTGTATGGTCAGCATAGTGCCGTTCGGTTCAGAGGGCCCTGGGTTCGACTCCCTGCCGGATCGGAGATTTTAACCTTAAATCGTAAATTCCCTTGGCTCGCGCACTGGGTATTTGTACCGTCCACAACATCCCTGCAGTTCACACACTACAAATAACTCTATCCTCCACTACAACAACACGCAGTTTTCTATATACGGCAAATGCCGCCCACCTTAGTCGGAGGGTTTGCTGCACCAGGCTAGTAATAACCACATGGAATTTTATAAAAGTATTATTATTCTTATTCGTCTTCTTCTTCTTATTATTATTATTATCAGGTGCAGAAAGTTGCTATGCTAATCTACGCAAAAAACGTCGGACTTCATTATCTTTCTAACTTGCGACAGTGTTCATTCTGTATGCTTACAGAGTGCGAAATTTGTTTTTAAAATTAACTTTATCACATCAACAATTTACTATAAACCATTTTAATTTAATTTGACGACTACTGCTGGTATTTATCATAGCACTGCCAGCGGAAATTATGCATCCTTTTTCGTGGTTATTCGTGAAGTGAGAGTTCGAGTCCACACATCGCACAGAGGAATACATTATTAGCTTGTGTTGATTCATATCACGAATGAGAAATTGCATAACGATGGTGGAAGCTGTTCAAAATGCGTGGAGAAGATGCAAAAATAACATCAAAGCGAAGTTTTCAAATCCTCTTCTTGTTGCTCCAGCCGTCTGTGTCCCATCCGGACAGTCGGAGATTTTGAAAGTAAACACTTCCTTTCATCCAGGCTTCATCCCTTATTTAGACTATAATGTGTGTACACCCCTAGCCGCGGAGGATCGCTATGTTTCATCTCGATGCCGCTGTTGCTGCCAGTTGGCTGTCATAGGCTGAGTTCTCATTGCATTTCCTGTCTTTGGCAGCCAGGTTTCTCCGAATTCACTTTGGTCACGAAACAGTAGTATTTGACTGAACTGTTTGTATTTGTATAGTCCATCAGCTCGTTCTGCTATTCTCTTCGTTATTCGAGGTCTATAGGTCGCGGCATTTTTGAATGATTAATAATGATACTACTACTACTGCTACTACTACTACTACTACTACTACTCCTGCTACTGGTACTACTGCTGCTACTCTACTACTACTACTACTACTACTACTACTACTACTACTACTGGTACTACTGCTACTACTCTACTACTACTACTACTAATAATAATAATAATAATAATACGGCAGACTTCTACTTTGAATCTTGAGTTTTCTACGTCATACGCACATCGCTCATTCACAAACATGGATAATATAGGTACTCTGATTTTTTTTTTTTTCATGGGAGCTTACCATCCTCATTTTTATGTATTTACTGTTGATAATATTATCTGATATTTTTTTAATTTATTGTTTCAATTGTTATTCATAATGCAGTTAATGTATACTTGTGATAGGGAAAGATGTTCTGGATTAGCATTTACCTGGATACAACGTATACAGTGACCACCAAACAACAGTTTACGGCAAACTCCAGCGAGGTGCGCACAACGAGCTGGCGGGAAGGACAGACTGTATTCCCCGATAACCCAACAGCCCCATTATCATGAAAAACAGGAAAGAAATGAAAAACATACATTGATTTTCCTTTTCTTACCTTAATTTCTTCGTCGCTGCTGAGAATTATTTCTGTGTTCGTTTATGCAGACCTTCGAAAGAAATTCTTTATCACGAGTCGTAATTCGTCTTGTGTTATTTCGCTTATCACTCTCCTAATTTCGTTTTCCAGGGCGTCAGCTGTATGCGGTTGTGTTATTTCGCTTATCACTCCCCTAATTTCGTTTTTTCAGGGCGTCAGCTCTATGCGAAATGTTCCGATAGACTTTCTGCTTCAAATTTCCCCCACAAATAAAAGTCTCACATATTGAGAGCTGGAGAATAACCTCCTTCGTACACAGCAGTACGTAGTAATAGTAATAATAATAATAGCCTAATACTATATTAATAATAGTGATAATAATAAGAAGAACTGGGAAGAAAGTGATAATGAAATCTCCCCTCCTCCTCCCTCCTATTCTTCTTATTCTTTTAAAGGAAGAAAGGAAAAGTGAAAAGAAAAGAAAACAGAGAATCTTAATATTTTTGTTCTTCGTCTTGTCCCCCGTACACGGCGTGCGTTACTGTAAGAGATAATAATAATAGTAAAAATATGCCTTCACTGTGGATGTATGTCTTTCAGTGTTCAGTCTGCAAGCCTCTGTGAATGTACTAAATGCCTCCAAAATCCTGTATTTGTAACTAGCTCTGAGCGTCGTTTAGTACCATACCTCTTACGTTTAAATCATTTGAAACTAAGTCTCACCATCATCGTTTGATTCTCCCGCTACTTCTCTTACCAAACCAAACTAAACCAAACCAAACCCCATAGCGCAACAGTACCGAAGGACCATGGCTTACCAAGCGATCACTGCTCAGCCCGAAGGCCTATAGATTACGACGTGTCGTCTGGTCAGCACGACGGATCCTCTCGGCCGTTATTGGTTTTCTAGACCGGGTCCGCTATCTCACCTTCAGATAGCTCCTCAATTTTAATCACGTAGGCTAAGCGGACCTCGAACCAGCCCTCAGATGCAGGTAAAAAACTGACTTGGCCGGAAATCGAACCCGGGGCCACAGGGTGAGAGGCAGGCACGCTACCCCTACACCGCGGGGCTGCCACCTATTTTACCATCTATGATGAATCTATTATTCTCCTAGGTGACCTGTCCTCCTCCATTAGCCTCACATGATCCCACAACCGAAGCGTTTTATGTGCACAGCTTAATCAATCGAGTTCATTCCTAACTTAGTCTTTATTTCCTCATTCTCGCTACTTGCATGTCCGTTACTTCTAACGAATAAGATAGAGGCCGCGCAGCTACATCTCACGCAGAGCAAAGTTTCGTCCGGGAGCTGACTTTTTTCTTATAGAATATATATCGCAACTGCAAGCTCACTTTATTAGCTTTGCTGCACCGTGATTCACTTTAGCTTACTATACTACCATAGTGGGAGAGTACACATCCTAAATGATCTGTTCCAGCTTTGTATTCCCAACTTTGTATTCAGTTCTGTTAAGTTTCTTCCGCACTGACATCACTTTAGTATTGGAAGAATTACTTTTCATCTTTTCTCTTTGCACCCATTTTCAAGTTCCAAGATATTAGACTACATGCTTTTGGCACAATCTGCCATTAAGACCAAGTCTTCAGCATAGGCTAGACTGCTTATTACATTTTCGCCTAACTGAATCCCTCCTTGCCACTTAATATATTTCAGTAGATGATCCATGTAAACTATGAACAACAAAGGTGGAAGATTACAGCCTTGTTTAACCCCTGTAAGTACTTTGAACCAAGAACTCATTCTACCATCCCTTCTCACTGCAGTTCAATTGTCAACATAAACGACTTCGATTGCTTGCAATTCTCCCTGTTGCCTTGCTTATAAATAGGTGTAATTAATACATTCGTCCAATCAGAAGGTACCTTACTAACATTCCATGATAATTTTATTACTCTATGACGCCATTTCATCCCTGCCATCCCACTAAACCCTTTCAGGTCTAATTTATTCTATTCCTGCTGTTTTATGACAATGGAGTTTATTTACTATCGTTTCCACTTCCTCAAGCGTAATTGAATGAAAATGAAAATGAAAACCTACAACCTGTTTTCCAGTCATTGACCGGGTCAGGGATGTAATGAATGAAGCAGATATAGGCTGTTAGTACGATGGGGTCGCCACTCCCAAAGTGATTTATTAATGAATGATAGATGCAATGAAAGGAGAATGGAGAGTGTTGCTGGAATGAAAGATGACAGGGAAAACCGGAGTACCCGGAGAAAAACCTGTCCCGCCTCCGCTTTGTCCAGCACAAATCTCACATGGAGTGACCGGATTTGAACCACGGTATCCAGCGGTGAGAGGCCGACGCGCTGCCGTCTGAGCCACGGAGGCCCTCAAGCGTAATTATTTCACTAATATAATTTGCCTCCTGCCCATGAGCTCGGTTGTTCGTGATAATAATAATAATAATAATAATAATAATAATAATAATAATAATAATAATAATAATAATACTTGTATTTCAACAATAAGCACCCGTTGCGCAATGGTGTTTTTAACCATGATGGCTGACAGTTACAATGCACTTCATAATCACAGTTACCGAACGCGTCAAGTAAATCACGTGTCTCACTAGCACGGAGCCTTACAGGTCAAAGGATGACGCAAGGAATATGTTGTCTCCTGTCGGGTAGCTCCTTGCTCGTCCTTTGAGGGTTCCGTAAAATATTGTTTGGTTATCACTGTGTAACAGAAGCTTGAGCAGCTGCTTTGAATTTGTATTGTTCTCTTAATTTTCTAGATTGCAATTGCCTGATATTGTTTAGTGAGAGTTTGGTTTAATTTCGTAACATATTTATTTCAAAACTAGTAATTAGGGCTCGGATGTCTATGATATGCCATATTTTTATTCTGGTCTCCTTCTAGCGTTACCGGGCGAGTTGGTCGTGCGGCTAGGGGCGCGCGGCTGTGAACTTGCATCCGAGAGATAGTGGGTTCGAATCCCACTGTCGACAGCCCTGAAGATGGTTTTCCGTGGTTTCCCATTTTCACACAACGAAAATGTTGGGGCTGTACCATAATTAAGGCCACGGCCGCTTCCTTCCACCTCCTAGGCCTTTCCTCTCCCATCGTCGCCATAAGACCTATCTGTGTCGGTGCGATGTAAAGCCACTAGTCTAGTAGCGTTTGGGAACACGATGACTCTGTTTTTATTAGTTATATATACGTATTTTAATATGTTATCATTAAATCATTTTATCCCCAAAAATGGTGTAAAAACATATATTTTTTCCTTCATATGATGATAGTTTTAGTGGTTCTCCAAGTATAATCCAAATGTCTTGTGCCGATAATGCTGAGTGATTTCGTTTATGTTTGGTTATTTTGGATTTTTTCCGTTAGAAATAAATCAAATTCGAAAATAATGGTTTTCGCGAGCAGTAAATTGTTAAAATATAAGGGTTTCCCAAATAAAACAGACTTTTGTTGGCTTCTTTAATGGTTTATTGTTTGGAATATGTGAATATACAGGAAGTGAATGATATATCTGTCTTAATATTGTCACCTTGTTGGTTCAAACAGTCTGAGCGGTCCAGTTGATGATGAATTCCGCGAGTGAATAACGTCCATGATTGACGGCGGAACCATTCCTCAACGGCATCTAGGACTCAACCATTTCTTGCGAAGTGACATCCCTTGATTGAATTAATTTACTCTCCGGGCTACCCACTGTGCCTTACATGGTTTTGGCACGTTCTTGCTCTCCTTGATGATATTCCCGATACTACACTGACCACTGTACAGAGTGATACACACTCATTCTCATCCTTCATTAGACGGTAAATGTCGGCTGCGCTAACACCGTCTGCCACCATACACTGAATAACCGACGCTGGACAATTCTGGAGGAATTTATGGCAAAACCGTACATAATCACTTTGCTTCCGCACGTTTTCCGACAATAGCAGATTTCTTCCTGCCATATATGTCGTCATCTCATGTCGTTCTCTTTCTTCGAAAATAACGACGTTCGTACTTAGTCAGTTTCATTTAGGCTACCCTTACCGTATTAATCATGGGGTTTAGTTTGGTTTACATTGTTGATTAGCAAATGTCGTAAGTACGAAGGCCATAATAATAATAATAATAATAATAATAATAATAATAATAATAATAATAATAATAATAATAATAATAATAATAATAATAATAATACCCTTATAGTAAGGGCAAAATAATGTTAGGAGTGTGACCAGTTTCTTTGGTTTCCTTCTAAGAAAATTTTGAATAATATTTAATTATGATTTTTATTACAATGTGTTTTGTGGAGAAGTCGGAGTGAATAGAGCTTAGATAAGTAACCGTTGTCTGGAATAATATACCCTTCATTTGATCATTATTGCCCGCCCTGTGACGTCAACAGTTCCTCTATTTGCCTTTTTGTTTATTTGTCATTCAGGTTAACTTGAGTTATACTTACACGTTTCTATGCAGTATTTTGGTATTTTTAGGGCATAAGTTAACGCATATTTCCAAGACTTTTAGATCGCAGGAATCCGAGCCCTACTACGCGAAAATCAGCGTCGTAAAAGTCCGAAACATCCGTCATAAATATGGTTTGTACTAATTTACAACTAATTATTGATTACTAATGAGTAACTGCTTTTCATTTGTAATTAATTAACCACTGCCAGACTTTAACTCCTAACTCAGACTAAATCGTTTCGAAGATGAATGACGCAGTAGCGTGCCATAATAAGATGAATAAGCTGAACCCTTACTGTAGGTTCATTCAAATTTTGTTCTCATTAACTTAAATTAGGGTTTGATTTTGCGTCGAGTTTTATAATATAATTTTCGAAAATCAAAGAAAGAATTTCTTTAATCTTGTTACTTATAGTTCACTTAGCAGAGTGGTACGCCAATCCTATTACAAAGTGTTTTGTGGAGGGGTCGGAGTGAATAGAGCTTAGATGAGTAACCCTTGTCTGGAAATATACTCTTCATGTGATGATTATTGCTCGTCCTGTGACGTCAACAGTTCCTCTATTTGCCTATTTGTTTATTTGTCATTCAGGTTAACTTGAACCATTTCTTGTATCTGAATTGTAATTAACGTCAGTACAAAAATACATTAGTGTACGGACTGATGATGAACGTTGTCTTCAGCTCTTAAAATGGATCATTAATAATATTGAATCTGTAAGAACGGGTATTTTTTTAGTACCTTGTTTCCTCCGTTGCTAAAAAGCGCCGCCATTGTGAATTGTGTAGGTTTGACAGAAATGCTGTACCGTTTATAACTAGCTAGAGTGTTGTGTACAACTGTACAACCCTGGCTGTGCCATGCTGGTTGCACCTGGCTGCAGCGGTCGCCATCCGGCCTTGTGTGGCAGCTGCACCATGCGAGCAGTACGGCCCGCGCGCATAACATGCGCCACCTTAGTCCTCCCCCTTCAAAGTAAATGAAAAATTCTTAGAAGTTAATTATTTGAACATTTTTCTTCTCTTTCGTAGTTTTATGAAATTAATGTCTACAACAAACAGCATATGTGCTCCTGTAATAGTCATTGTCTGCTTACAGCAATCGTTCTCAAACGGTTCGTTTTTTCTTCACATGTCCGTTAAGATCATTTAACTACATTGCTTACCCCTTCTGCATCAGACAACAAGGGTAAATAAAACCTTCAGCACAGAATGTTTGTTTATATCTGTGTATAACATACATGTGCGTATAAAATAAACTATGCATACAAATACGACGTACAAAGAAAAGCTTATTGTGCATTTATGCTTGAGATTCATATCCTTATCTCTCAGAAATTGCATGAAAGGTGAAAACATTCGCGGGTGAAATAATGTTTGATTTAGCTATCTGGGAACTGGGTGAGCTTGTTTAATCTTGCAAAATGAAAATCGATATTCGGAATGATCTTGCTGAAGTACACTTAGTGGCGCAAGAGACTGAACATATTCTTTCACGGTAGAATCAGTATCAAACTTTGTTAACCTCTTCCCATGCGATGGTAATTCAGACTTTGTCATTAATCTTGCGTCGTTGTATTAGGTTAGGAAAGTGACAAACAGCGTTTAGCGCAATTCGTTGCGAATGTTACCGTCCAGCTCCTAAATAAATTCATGAGTGCATTTTTTAATTGGCAAAGTGGAGATACATTTCGTGTATTCACTAGCCAGGAAATCTCTGTGCAAACGTGCGCCTTTCCTTCGGCTCAGTTTGTACCCGGGGAAGTTTTCTGCCGACTACTGTTGGTGTTAAGGAGTTGACAGACATAAGTTGTTTTAGTGCCATCCAACGTATTTCTAAATTTTGTTTCAGAGGTAGCAAAAGTTGAAAAACAACTTTTGAATAAATGTATATTAATACCATTACTCCATAAAGTTAATATTATTATTTTCCTATTACACTCCAGAAACTAAAAGCTGCTTAACATTACTGCCCATTGATTTCTGAAACTTTGAGTGCGCTGAATATTGTAGATGATGTCATTTGTGGAGCCCTTTTGTTCAGAAATACGTAAATATATATTTGCAAGTTGCTTTACGTCGGACCGACACAGAGAGGCCTTATGGCGACAATGGGACGGGAAAAGGCTAGGAATGGGAAGGAAGTGGCCGTGAACTTAATCAAGGTACAGCCCCAGCATTTGCCTGGTGTGAAAATATATATATGTTAACGTTCTCCTACTGATTAATATGCACAAATATGTCCGAGGGTATTAAAAATAACCAATGCTAGTTGGTCTATGGTTTCTATTGTTGCCTCCATATTTGGAATAAAATACTGGATGTACATATGCCGGGAACGAATGTGCAATTATAATAAATTGGAACTTCTGCAGACGGGTATTGTGACGTTATATCTAATTTTATGAGTTACGTTTTCTTGAAAACTTTATAGTGTAAAATCACTCAACCTCCCTCATTCTGACACAGACCTGAATGTTTATGTGCGAAGTTGTGTAGAGTCAATAATAGGGGAGTTAACTGTTTCCAGGGTTGCAGGTGTGGGTTTGATAAAGAGAGAAAAGGTTTCACTCGTAAATTAATTTAGTCTTCTTGTTATTTCAAATGGCATGAATATTAACTGTACATACGTTTTATTATGTAGTTTGGTTATTGCATTAATTGGAAACAGCGAAATTAAAAAATAATGTTTTAAGGATTGATTTTTTACACCAAACTTCCGTCATTTACAAGATAAATTGTCATTCGTATTTGCTGTGTACAATCACCAACAGTACGCCCATTCTGTGTAACATCTGAAATCATTTTGATTTCTTTCTTTCTTTCTTTCTTTCTTTCTTTCTTTCTTTCTTTCGTATGTTTGAAGTTATTTGTTTTCGGCCCACGTGAATTTACATGTATGTTTCCTGGCATGTGGCATCGTCATGTCTGTAGATATGTGTATAGCTGTAATCCAGAGCTTGCATCCGGGAGATAGTGGGTTCGAATCCCACTGTCGGCAGCCCTGAAGATGGTTTTCCGTGGTTTCCCATTTTCACACTAAGCAAATGCTGGGACTGTACCTTAATTAAGGCCACGGCCGCTTCCTTCCCACTCCTAGGCCTTCCCTATCCCATCGTCGCCATATGACCTATCTGTGTCGGTGCGACGTAAAGCAAATAGCAAGAAGTTTTAAGATATTGTTACAAAAATACTCAAGCCTTACGTACGTTCAAAGTTTCCTCAACTACCTTCAATTATCATACCCATTGTGATAAGTCGGTGTGCCGGAATTGTGCCCTAAAATGTTTATTTAATGTGCCAAGGTACCGATTGTCACGTAGTAGTAGTAGTAGTAGTAGTAGTTTTTGTTTTTGTTGTTTTTGTTGTTGTTGTTGAATTATGATTTATCTATTGGCAGTATGAAGGATAATCATTCCGTTAATGTGAACTTAGACCAACTATTTTTGCGTGTGTGGAATTCGTTCAGCAACCAGCCCGATGATATACACATGTGGCCATTAGACATGTTGGAAGTCCTGTTTGTCTTAAGGTTCTGTTTGATTTTTTGTGAATTTATTTTACACGCGTACATTTACGAGCGTGATGTCCGTTAACTGTAGACGTCAGTTGTTAAGATGAGGTCATTGGAACAACATTATTTGTGCTAATAAAGTTTCGGTGGTTTCTGTCACTTTCATATATTTTGCAGACACTGTAAGAACAAAAAAAGAAAAGCAAAGTCACCTCTGTACAGGCCATGAAGGCCCTTGGAGGAATGGAAGGTAAAGGCTTCCACCATTGTCAACCTCGGCACGTGATGGAGTAGAGTGGTTAGCTCTACGCCCGGCCGCCTTTGCCCCCAGGAATTAACCTGGTACTCATTTTTTGTGTAGGCTGAGTGAACCTCAGGGCCTCGTTTCTTAAATTTTACGACTTCCTGACGGGGATTCGAACCCACGTCTTTCCGTGCGAACCGAGCACGCCTTTACCGCCTCGGCCAGGCAGCCACACTGTAAGAACAGATATCATAATATATTGACTTGCTGAAAATTACTAATTATTCAGTCGTGTTTTACTGCTCATGACTAGGTAATTCCTTTTCAGTTCCTTCAGTACATTAGTCCTCAAAATAACTCGTTTGCGAATATATTAATTCTACAATAGTGTGTTGGATAATTATATTTAACACATATATTACGAGAACACGTATAGGCTATCCACGAATAAATGCGATCAGTTTATAGCGGTAATAATAATACTAATGATAATAATAATAATAATAATCATCATCATCATTTTACTCAATGAAACTGGAAGTCCACTCGACGTAATCACTCCTCCCCTCCCCCACCCCTCCTTTTGATATCTTAAACAGAATATTTTGGTGCGAAAGCAGGTACTTATTGATAATATTTGGATAACATATTGAATAATTTCGTGCACATTGTGCAGTGGAGATGATTATTTTTAAGGAGAAATGCAACTAGATAACCATCCCTTCATCCTTACGAAAAATGAGGGAAGGCGAAGGGAGTGACAGTGAAAAAGTCGCTAGGCCTCACAGACTAATACCATCGGGATCATAGTAGAATAGGAGTTGACTAACGGAGTCGGATAGGAAAGATGAAAGTGAGGAACCTGGCACAAGTACATGGAACCAATGCCAGACTCTGCTGGGGGCCCTGTGGTCGTCAACCCGCACTCCTAATTTCAGGGTTTCTGGGGAGATCGTGCACATTGTAGCTGGACGACTTTACTTAAAATTTTCTTGGAATGATTTTAAAGGAGTGCATACAGTCCGGATGCTTAATTCTAGATAAACTGCGTATGACGTTTCTCGTCGCTTATTTGTAGGCTATAGTTTTTAAGAGTTAAAAATTAATTTCGCTAAGGACACAAAAACATATACACTATTACGGTAGAAATGTTTAGCATCTACATTTACGCTATATATGGATTTCTTACAATCCTTTTATAAAAATACTGTAGCAGTACTAATGTAAAATACGATTTATAAATATATTTAATAAAAGTATGTGAAAGGAGTATTGTCGTCTAAGCATAGGATTATATATTTTATAAATTCATTTTTGTGTTACTTTCGTCTGATCTTCGGTATGTTTCGGTAACACCTCATTTCAAAGACTTCTATTTTCCCTTCTTTCTGCACTAGTTACTGTCCAATTTTCACTTCCGTGTAATATTATATAATAATATAAATATGATTATCATCATCGTGGTGCGGAAGTTCAGTAATCAGCTTTTCACAGCTGCCTGCCGGAATCAAATCTTACTGAAGTTCGCGCTGGGAAAGCGGAAACGGAACAGATTTTTCGTCAAGATTCCCTGTTTTTCTTGTCATGTTTAATCCCAGTAATGATCCATAAATATTATCCTGTACTTGAAAGATGTGCAACGGAGTTCGGCAGCCAGTTCCTTCCTGTACCTCTTCTTCCTCTCCAGCACTTAGCTGAAATACCAGCGCGTGGTTCATTCCGGGCTTCCCTCTCGAGGAACGACTTGATCCACCTTTGGATTTTTCTTCCCCCGAATGAACTTATCGGTACCAAATGAGTTTATGCTGTATAATTTGGAGGTAGATAAAGTAGACCTTATTGAAGAACAGTTACTTGATGACTGCTACAGCTACCTTCCGGCGTGTCACGGCCTGGCAAGCATGACGGGATACCACATGGCTATCCTTCCTCAACAGCACAATAGGATAGATATATCATTCTGTAATTATACAGAACGCACTCAAAAAAGAAAATGATTCCAACTAAAACTGCGCAGAAATAAAAATGGCAGGAAATTGTCTCACCGTCTGTTGTCCGTGATGCAAATTCTGGACATAACGTTTATATAACGGTGGAAATACGTTTAATTAGTAGTCAAGAGTAGAAACTGTTAGTAAAACAGCTTGAACATGGGTATCCATCCTCTGACATAATAATAATAATAATAATAATAATAATAATAATAATAATAATAATAATAATAATAATAATAGGTAAACTCGTGTCCTCATCGCGAGGGGGTGCAGCTCTTTTCAGACCCCCCTCCCCCAACGGAGGTGAGTTGCATGTACCATTTCAACCACATTCCATCCCTCCTCCCATTCTTAAATTTCTGGCAGTACCGGTACCTATCGTTTTTTCCCCACATCCTTGTGGGGTCACGGTGCGTGATCTCTACGCCACATGTGGGTTTGGCCCAGTTTACACCTCTGAATGCCCTTTCTGACGCCAACCCTAAGTAGAGCGATTATCCAACTACAGCGTTTTCTTGTGGTAGTTGGTAGTAACACCCAGTCCCCAAGTCAAAAGAATTAATCAGACGCGGCTAAAATCCCCGGCCTACCTGGGAATCGAACCAGAGTCCCTGTGAACCGAAGGTAACTACGCTCACTATTCAGAGAATTAGCTACACTGGTGATTGATTGATTGATTGATTGATTGATTCATTCATTCATTGACCGATTGATTGAATAATATTATAGGACTTGGGACTGAGATTATCAATTTAACCCTCAACCTTCCAGCATAAAGTGTTTCGGGTTTAGAAACTACCTTGTCAGTCAGGATGGAGAGATCATAGAAACAACCAATCACACTAAATAATGAATATTTTGAACGAACTGTTAGCTGTAAAAGAATTAATTGTAATGTGGGTGTGATTTATTGGTGATTAATTTAAGGGGCTTAACATCGAGGTCACACAATCATGTTCCCTTATCGTAACCTGCTGTTTAGTGAAAATCAAGATAATGTGATTAGCATAGTAGATTAGCGGCTGGCTTTCTACCCGAATGGCCAAGGTTCGAATCCCGTGTGATCCCGGGTTGGAATTTTCATCTGAAAAATCGTGTGGGTCAGGAAGGGCATCCTGTCTAGCCCATAGCCAAAAATAAAATGAACGATGGAAGCTCCAGTGACCTTAGAAATACCTGGGATAAGCTGAAAGAACTTTTCTGTTAAGCGAAGATCCAGTTAGGAACATCCGAGGTACTGGGTGCGTGATGGACCGTCTGTCTCTGTAGTGCCACTGTCTCATTAAATTCCTCAGCCATCGTTCTCGGAAGGGAATGTAGCCTAATTATAGCTATGTCCTTTACAACATGGTTTGTGGCGAAAGAATATCTCATTATTAGACTTGTAACTCATTCTCTTACGCTTCCGCTTCGGAAATGCACTCGAAGGCACTCACTCACGGCTTGTCAGCTGTCCGATTTCATCGTTCTGGAGGGGGCCATAAAAAGGACGGGAGAATTATTGTGAAAAGTGTCATATTTAAATGAGTCGGGCGGTGACAGTTGTTTTGAGGAAGAGACTAACTGCACAGTAGCTACCTCGGTGGATCGATGATAATGTCCGGCTCATGATGATTCCAAGCCCACAGGTTCGTTCCCGGCCTAAGCAATCGATTTTCAAAGAACAGTCAATCATCTTGGCAATCTATGTCATGTCGGCATGTTAACGATTTCTAGCGGCGCACTCAGTGTTTTGCAACAAAATTAAATAGCTCAGCCACGTTTCCTTTCAATAGAATGCCTTCTGTTTTTCAGATAGCGCAATCAAAATGTCGAAATTCGTTCGCAAACTCCCTTGATGGCACCTTTAAAAATGGTCTATAACTCGGTAGCTGAGACCATACAATTTTTCTTTTTCTTCTTCTTATTATTAATCGTTCGTGGTGTGGGTTACTGTAGTCACGCCCTCGTTCGTGAACCATGGGCAACGGCTGAGGTGGCCTAGTAAGTGGTCCTGAGAGTCGGAATACCAGATTCTATGGAATGGGAATGGGCATTTCGGACATAATCTGAGTCATGGCCCTCCTTGTCCTTAGGCGGCTAGGGCTATACAGTCCACCGGTGGTCCTTAAACAGTCAGAGGAGAGGCCCTCACTTGGACTATGTGTAGGTAAGGGTAGCATCCTCCTTCACAGAATTTTCACCGAACACGCTCAGAACGTTTTAAGTAAGCCTCGGACTTATGGGAGTTGACATTTGACAGGCGAAGGACTCCTTGGAAACAACGTGGCGAACGAAATGGAATTCCATGGGGAGATATCAATATTAATGGCGCGTATGGAAGAAATACACCAGAAGTGATGGATTCAGCAAAGAGGATGCGTCTCTGAATATGTTAGAAGTTAAGGATATTCGGGTAAAGGGAGATAAAGAGGAAGCGGTAGGAGATTATAATGTGTACTTGGCGGGTGTTAAAAAGCGAAGGGCAAAGTGGGGTAGGACTTTTCATCAGAAATACTATTAAACTCAACATAGTTTCTGTTGGAAACGTAAATGAGCGAATGATGTGGGTAGATTTGGCAATTGGAGGAATTATGACGAGAATTGTCTCAGTGTATTCACCATGTGAGCGTGCAGATGAGGATGAAGTTAACAAGTTTTATGAAGCATTGAATGACATCGTTGACAGGGTCAGCAGCGAGGATAAGGATAGTGCTGATGGGCGATTTCAATGCGAGAATTGGAAATTGAACTGAAAAATGCGAAAGGACGATTGGTAAATGTGGGGAAGATACGGAAGCTAATAGGAATGGGAAGTGTTTGCTGGACATCTGTGCCAGTATGGGATTAGCAGTTACGAATACATTCTTCAAGCATAAGCCTATTCATTGCTACGCATGGGAGGGTAGGGACACCAGATCCATAATAGACTACAGTATATCATAACCGACTTTGAATTCAGGATATTTGTTAGGAATGTGTGGGTATTCCAGGGATTATTTTATGATGCATACCATTATCTGTAGTGAACTAAGTATCTCTAAGCTTAGAATAGAGAAAGTGAAATCTGTCTGCAGACGAATAAGGGTAGAAAATCTCCACGACGAGGAAATTATACAGAAGTACATGAATATGATTGGTGAAAAGTTCCAAACAATGGACAGTAAGTAGGTTCCTGTTATAAAAAGAAAACTGGTAGCATGCGGGGATGCTGTAGTAGAAACAGCAAGGGAATGCCTAGGAATAATAATAATAATAATAATAATAATAATAATAATAATAATAATAATAATAATAATAATAATAATAATCGTATGGCCTCAGCTACCGTGTGCAGACATTTCGATTTGACGCCATCTGGCTGTCTGCTCGTCAATTTCGACGTTCCGTTTTACTCTAGGTCCGCTAGATGGCAGACAGAGTAAACCGGATCTCTCTTGGGCGTGTATGGCTGAGATTTAATTTTGTCGGGTAAATACCAAATGTATCACCAGAGATCTTTTACATGCCGACATCGTACGACATGGAGTGTCGAATGGACTTTTTTCCGCCCTTCAAAAATCCGACTACCTCTGCCGGGTTTGAACCCGCTATCTTGGGATCCGGAAGCCGACACTCTACCACTGATCCACAGAGGCAGCTAATGCCTAGGAATAACTGTGTGTAAAGATGGGAAAATGCGAACATCTTGGTGGAACGATAAAGTGAGAGCATCTAAACGTAAAAAGAAGACGTATCAGAAATGGCTCCAAACACGGACTGATGCAGATAGGGAACTGTACGTAGAGGAAAGAAACAGAGCAAAACAAATCGTTATTGAATCCAAGGAGAAGTCCTAGGAAGATATTGGTCATAACCTGGAAAGGCTAGGTCAAGCAGCAGGGAAACCTTCGTGGACAGTAAAAAAGAAAAGAAGGCAGGAAAGGAAGGAAATGAATAGTGTTTTGGGTAAATCAAATGAATTCATAATAGATCCCATGGAAGCACTGGAGGGATGAAAGGAATATTTTGAAAATATTCTCAACGTAAAAGGAAATCTTCTTGGTGACGTCGCGAACAACCGAGCTCATAGCGAGGAGGACAATGATGTTGGTGCAATTATCCTTGAGGAAATGAAGAGGATGATAAATAAACTCCATTGTCATAAAGCAACAGGAATACATTACATTAGACCTGAAATGGTGAAGTATAGTGGGAAGGCAGGGATGAAATGGCTTCCTAGTGTAATAAGATTAGTATGGGTTGTTCGTAAGTTGCCTTATGATCGGACAAAAGCAGTAATTGCACCTGTATACAGTACACTGGCGGAAAAAATATCCAACCACCATGAAATAAGTAATGTAGAATATGGAAATTTTGGCAATGTATTTGTCGAGGTAAAATATTTAATTGATTAAAGGTACAAGACTACAGGTTAGTATCCACGCTAGAAAATCCATCGCAAATGTGCCGTGCTGGTCCATTAATAACAGGTGCAATCGCCTCACTGTTGAATGCAGGCATGCAAACGTGCGTGCATTGTGCCGTACAGGTCCCGGATGTCAGCTTGTGGGATGGAGTTCCATACCTTTTCCACTTGGTCGGTCAATATAGGAACGGTTAATGCCTGTTGTGGATGACACTGGAGTTGTCGTCCAATGATGTCCCATACGTGCTCGTTTGGGGACAGGTCGGGGGATCGAGCAGGCCAAGGCAACATGTCGCGCTCTATAGAGCACGTTGGGTTACACCAGCGGCATGGGGGCGTGCATTATTCTGTTTGAGAAGACCCTCAGGAATGCTGTTCATGAATGGCAGCACAGTAGGTCGAATCACCAGAAGGACGTACACATCTGCAGTCAGGGTGCGTGGGATAACCACGAGAGTGCTCCTACTGGTATAGGAGATTGCTCCCCAGACCAGAACTCCGTTGTAGGTCCAGTGTGTCGACGCCGCAGACAGGTGGAATGCAGACGCTCACTTGGCTCTTTCTAACCAACACACGGCTATCACTGGCACCAAGGCAGAACCGGCTTTCATCAGAAAACACAAAGGACCTCTACTCCATCCTCCAATGAGCTCTCGCTCGACACCACTGAAGTCGCAGACGGCGGTGGTTTGAGGTAAGTGGAATGTACGCCGCAGGGCGTCTGGCTCGGAGCTGTCCGTCAAGTAGCCGATTTCGAACAGTTCGTTGTGTCACTGTGATGACAAATGCCGCTCGAATTGCTGCTGCAGACGCAGTCCGCTGCGCCACAGCCATACGCCGAATACGGCGGTCCTCCCTCTCGGTGGTGCCACGGGGTCGTCCGAAGCCCGATCTTTTTGCGAGCGTACCTTCTCGTTACCACTGCTGCCAGCCCGCATGCACAGTGGAGACCCCTGCCAAGTCTTTCTCAGTAGCGCGGAAGGAAAATCCACGTAGCCCTATTATATGGCGTCGTTCAACCGCAGTGAGCTGTTGATACTGGTCTCTTCGTCGTCGTAAAGGCATTCTTGACCCTCTCACAGTCACTCCGTCCAATCTCACAGCTAACTAACGCTCTCGCACAGTACAGCCCGTATTTAAAGCAAACCTGATGTGCAACGTCATGGGGCGAGAAATTTGAATCAACGTCATCTTTTAGATGTATAAACACGCGTACCAACGTTCGTTAATATGGCACAGCCCCTTCTTGGTGCTTTTTTTTTTTTCGTCAGTGTATAAGCAAGGGAAGGGAGGGCGCGACCATTGGCTGAGAGGAAGTTGAATGAAAACCAGTGTGGTTCCAGACCACAGAGGGGCTGTGAGGATCAGATTTTCAGTATGCAGTAGATAGTTGAAACATTTGCGAGAGGAATTGACAGTTCTGTTTATATTTCGTAGGTCTAGAGAAGGCATATGACAGAGTACCAAGGGAAAAGATGTTTGCTGTACTAGGGGACTATGGGATTAAAGGTAGATTATTCAAGTCGTGGTAGTTCTTCGTTCGAGGTACTTAAAGGGGTTAGGCAAGGCTGTAGACTTTCGCCTTTGTTGTTCATAGTTTACGTGGATCATCTGCTGAAAGGTATTAAGTGGCAGGGAGGGGTTCAATTAGGTGAAAATACAGTAAGTAGTCTGGCCTATGCTCAGGACTTGGTCTAGATTGGGGATACAAATCTAGAACAGGTAGATAATTTCAGGTGTTTAGGATGTGTGTTCTCCCAGGATGGTGGTGTAGTAAGTGAGGTTGAATCGATGTACAATAAAGCTAATGCAGTGAGCTCGGAGTTGCGATCAACACTGTTCTGTAAGAAGGAAGTCAGTTTCCGGACAAAACTATATATCGGTCTGTTTTCAGATTAACTTTGCTTTACGGCAATGTAAGCTGGATGGACTCAGGATATTTTATTCATGAACTAGAAGTAACAGACATGAAAGTAGCGAGAATGATTGCTGGTACAAATAGGTTGGAACAGTGGCAGGCGGGTACTCGGAATGAGGAGATGAAGGCTAAGTTAGGAATGAGCTCGATGGATGTAGCTGTACGCATAAGCCGGCTTCTGTGGTGGGGCCATTTGAGGCGAATGGAGGAGGATAGATTACCTAGGAGAATAATGGACTCTTGTTATTATGGTTAAGATGAGTAGAGGGAGACCAACACGACGATGTTTAGACTCAGTTTCTAACGATTTAAAGATAAGAGAAATAGAACTAAACGAGGCCACTGAACTAGTTACAAATAGGGGATTGTGCCGGATATTAGTAAATTCACTGACGCTTGCAGACTGAACTCTGAATGTACTGTATGTTATTCTTCTTATTATTATTTCTGCACTGTTACCGGCCCATGGAAAGAAAAGCATGAACTTTCCTTAGAAGCGTCGTAATTTGAGTATCATCATCAGTTATAACGTATTGCCAACGAAAATAGTAGCTCTGGAGGTAATAATAATTCATTCGTGTGACTATTTCTATCCTGTTGCAACCATTGTAAGGCAGACCCTCCGACGAGGGTGGGCGGCATCTGTCGTGTATGGGAACTGCTTGTTTTTTCATTGGAGGATAGTGTTTTGTGTATTGCAGAGATGTTGAGGACAGTACAGGCGCCCAGTCCCCGGGGCACGGGAGATAACCATTTAAGGTTAAAATCTCCGTCTCGGCCGGGTATCGAATCTGGGGCCCTCTGAACCGAAGGCAATTACGCTGACCGTTCAGCCAAGGAACCGGACGATTTGGAGGTGCAATCAGTATATCTAATACGCTCCCAATAAGAGTGCTTAGACCATCTGCAAGAAACATCTGCTTCAATTGAATAGCTCTCTGTGACCTGAATGCTTTAGATAGCGTCTAGCCGAACGCACAAATTATTCTATGTATAGGCAGACGTTCAAAATTGTACCAAACGCCTTTGAATATGTTTACTGTATTTACTCGTCTTTGTTATATTGATCTACAAAAATGGTAATGTTTGTATTGGTAATAATGAGATCATATTCAAACAAGATAACCTTGGAAGTATGTTTTCATATATGAGAGTAGTTAGGTCTATTGGCAAATAGACGACGACCCCTACCCAACTGTGCCTCAGCCTTCAGAAGCTAAACACAGTATTTTATTCTTTTGTCGAACAAGCCAAATATTACACACAAAGAAAGGAAAGTAATGTGCACAGAACGTGTACAGAAAAAAGGATGAGATAAAGAGAGAACGATATTTTTTTAAAGCAGCGTGCTAAACATGGAATGGATTTCTTGTAAACATGTCTGGAAGCTGTGGGGTGAAACAACGGCTAGAAGCATTACAAGGCTCCAACTCTTCTCCTAATCAGTCTTCGTTCATTTAATCACTCTTGTTTTGGGCTTGAAGTAGCTCTCCCGGATATTCTGCGTTTATAGAAGTCGAAGTAGTGAGCGTGTTGGCTACGCCGTTCGGGCCTTGCAGCTCTTACCTTGCATTCGGGAGATGGTGGGTTCGAATTTCGAAGCCCACTGTCGGCAACCCTTAAAATGGTTCTTCCGTAGTTTCCTAGTTTCCCACCAGGTAAATAATGGAGCTGTACCTCACTTAAGGCTACGGTCACTTCCTTTCCAGTGTTAGCCGTATCCTATATCATTGTCGCTATAAGACTTCCCTTAATTCGGTGCGATGTAAAACCAATAGCAAAAGAAAAGGGAGAAATCAGGGACTGGAACAAGATTTCACGTTAGAAAAACGACGTATTCGCCTTTACTAGAGTTTGCATTCAGTACCGATGAATTAGAGTAGTAATTCACTAATGAGTGAATCGTTTGAAGCAGATTGTACACGAACTTGAAGCACAGTTCCTTCTTCTTCGTCTTCGTCTTCTTCTTCTTCTTCTTCTTCTTCTTCTTCTTCTTCTACCGCTTTCTCCACACGTGTGGGGTTGCGGGTGCGAACTGTGTAGTACATGTGTGTTATGACCGAATGCCCAATCTGACGCCAACCCTATATGGAGGATTGTAATCACTGTTGGGTGTTTCTGTGTTGGTTGGTAGTGTGGTGAATTGTCTGAATATGAAGAGGAAACTGTTCAGAGAAACAAAACCACCCAGTCCCAGAGCGAGATCTCCGACCCGCCCGGGAATCTAACCCAGGACCCTCCGTTCAGAAAACCTCAACGCTGGCCATTTAAACAAGGCGTCGGTTTGAAATATAACTTTCATTCTTCGATCCGATGGGCTGAATTGCTCGGGCGGCAGAGCGCTTGTCTCCTGAGCTCAAGTTGGCGGGCTCGACCCCGGTTTAGTCCAGTGGTATTTGAAGGTGTTCGAACACGTCAGCCTCGTGTCGGTAAGTGTACTAGCATGTTAACGAACTCCTGCAGGACAACATTCTGGCACCTCAGCGTCTTCGAAAACCGTAATAGTAGTAGTTTTATTTAGAATTTGCTTTACTCCGTACCGACACAGAGAAGTCTTACGGCGACGATGGGAGAGAAAAAGGCTAGTAGTGGGAAGGAAGCGGCCATGGCCTTAATTAAAGTACAGCTCCAGCATTTGCCTGGTATGAAAATCGGAAACCACGGAAAACCATCTTCAGGGCTGGCGACAGTGGGGTTTGAACCCACTATCTCCCGGATGTAAGCTCACAGCTGCGCGCTCCTAACCGCACGACCAACTCGCCCGGTGTAAAAGTAGTTAGTGGGACATAAAAACCATTATCGTTATTATTAAAATACCGGTCTTTTTGTTTCGCTTTTATTTCCACTTGATTCAGTTGTAGTCTATAAAGTGAACTTCACTTAGAAATTATGGAGAGATCACTGTATCCCTAACGTTACATTGAAACTGTCAGGAGATGAGCCATAAAAGAGAAGGCTTTGAATTTAGCGAAATGGTGTACCTGTGGACCCCTAAAGAAAAAAAAAAATAGAACAAGATTATTAATACGTATCAATAAAGTCCCTGTCTTGAAACCATTAAGATCCGTCATAAACTTGGGTAGTAACTCGTAAACGATAAAATTTGTATATACGGAGTGAGTGGTTGTGCGGTTTGTCTCACGTAGCTGTCAGCTTGTATTTGGGAGATAGTGAGTTCGAATACTACTGTTGACAGCCCTGAAGATGGTTTTCCGTGGCTTCCCCATTTTCACACTAAGCAAATGCTGGGGCTGTACTTTAGTCAAGGCCACGGTCGATTCTTTCCTATTCCTAGCCCTTTCCTGTACCATCGTCGCCGTGAGACCTATCTGTATCGGTGTAACGTAAAACATATTGTAAAAAATCTGTATAAACGCCAACCTATTCATTCTAATAATCTTTTTGAAGAGTGCCTCCGTGGCTCAGACGGCAGTGCGTCGGCCTCTCACCGCTAGATACCGTGGTTCAGATCTCGGTCACTCCATGTGAGATTTGTGCTGGATAAAGCGGAGGCGGGACAGGTTTTTCTCCGGGTACTCCGGTTTTCCCTGCCATCTTTCATTCCAGCAATACTCTCCATTCTCATTTCATAGCATCTATCAGTCATTACTAAATCACTTTGGGTGTGGCGACCCCATCGTACTAATAGCCTATATCTGTTTCATTCATTCCATTCCTGACCCGGTCAATGACTGGAAAACAGGTTGTAGGTTTTCATTTTTTCAATCTTTTTGAAGAAACTCTCTGATGTATTCTTTGGCTTCTATTCTGTTCTATGTAATCTTTATTTCCCGTGATGTCATAGGAAGTATAATCATTTCCTACTTATGAAAGAAAAGACGTTTATCTTATTTCATTAATTGTGTGATAATCTTGTTTTCTTTATAACCCGTTTTAACGTTCAATTAATAATAGGAGCTCTGTCTTACAAATTTGCTGCGTCATGTTATGGACTTCACCCACATGCTGACTCAACACTGTCGCACTAAATGGATGGTGGTTGGTGTTCGTGGTTTTTTATTTGAGGACTAGAGGAATTGCTCATATTCGTTATCAGCGCTGTGGTAAGTAATTAAAGAGTCAAGGGGAAACTGGTGTGCAAGCTTATCTTAGAATTTATCCTTGGTTATAAACATGTAAAAAAACAAACTGAAATCACTGTCTCGCTGTTAATCTGAAGTTATAGTGCAAACTAAACAAAGACATGTATCTTGAATGTAGGTAACCGTTCTTTTTACCTTAATTGGAATAATAGCCGACCCTAGAGGCGCAGTTGGTTATTCATTGTTCTCAAGATTCTATTCCCTGTGGTTGGAAGCATTTGAAGGTGCAACAACTTCATGTTGTTGACTTCCAACACTTGAAGAGCGTTAGCGGAAAAAAATAGCGAAACACCGGCCTCTCTAAAAATCTGTAGGAATGGTAGGGACGTTAAAACAAATAACATTGATTAAAATGCAATGTATATTAAGTCCTCAAGCCGACGGTGGTTAAGTCCCCAAGAGTTCCACCACCAACTGTCATGGATAATCTGGGCGTCACTGAAGAGATGTATTAAGGAATGAGGGTAGAGTAGTTTCCCGTTACTTTCCTTGCCGAGTCAGAAGTCATTATATTTTTCCTCCTTGTCGTCGTCGTGACGTGTTCAGTCTTGTGGCTCGTTTGCCTTGTGATTTCTCCATTTCACTCGATTTTGAGCAGCACATTACCTCCTCATAGCTTCACTGGCCGATTTTCTCAAGGAATATTTTCAATTCATTTGATCTTTCTCGGGACAATTTGCCTTCAGTCATCAAACTGTCATGCTGAAGTCTATGGTATATCCACGTGGGCTGTCGCTTCGTAATCTTAATCTGAATCAGCTGTTGCCTCCTCGCTTGTACAGTGTGTAACACTTCAGCGTAGGTTATCCTCCTTGTCAAATTTACTTTCTGCATTCGACGCCAACTTCACATCTCAAAAGCTTCTAGTCTCTTGATAACTTTGTTATTGAGAATCCAGGTTTCGACAGAATATGACGCAATAGGCCAAACATATGCTTTCATTATCCGTTTACGTAGACTGTTGCTCTACTATTGCAAATCGAGTCCCGATTTCTTGCCTATCATTCTGCTAAGTCCACTGAAATACACCGATCGACTCAACTAGCAACATTAACACTGTTCATCACAGAGGCTGGCTCCATGAGGAAAGATATTACTAGCACCATCCTTAATTCTGTCATCTTCATATTGCTAAGGTCCGACGCGAGACTGAGACAGATCAGTGAACGTAAAAAAACGTGTTTCAGTCTATATTAGAAAGCTACAAACATACATACATCATAATTATAGACCATTATGCCTTTCAGCGTTCAGTCTCCAATCCTCTGTGAATTTACAAAATGTCGCCACAATCCTCTATTTGCAACTAGTGATGTGGCCTCATTTAGTGCTATACCTCTTAAATCGTTAGAAACTGTGTTTAACCATCGTCGTCTTCGTCTCCTTCTACTTCTCTTACCCTCCATAACAGAGTCCATTATTCTCTTAAGTAACCTATCCTTCTCCATTCGCCTCACATGACCCCACCACCGAAAACGATTTATGCGTACAGCTTCATCCATAGAGTTCAATCCTAACTTAGCCTTTATCTTCTCATCCGAGTACCCTCCTGCCTTTGTTCCCACCTGTGTGTACCAGCAATCATTCTCGCTACTTTCATGTCTGTTACTTTTAACTTATGAATAAGATATCCTGAGTCCACCTAGCTTTCGCTCCCGTAAAGCAAAATTGATCGGAAAACAGACCTATGTAAAGATAGTTTCGTCCGGGAGCTGACTTCCTTCTTACAGAAAACTGTTGATCGCAACTGCGAACTCACTGCATTAGCTTTATTGCATCTTGATTCAATCTCACTTACTATATTACCATCCTTGGAGAACACACATCCTAAATACTTGAAATTATCTACCTGTTCCAGCTTTGTATCGCCAATCTGACATTCAGTTCTGTTGAATTTCTTACCTACTGACAACAGTTTAGTCTTCGAAAGGCTAAATACCATACCATACTCATCGCACTTATTTTCAAGTTCCAAGATAGTAGACTGCAGGCTTTCGGCACAATCTGCCATTAAGACCAAGTCGTCAGCATAGGCCAGATTGCTTACTACATTTCCACCTAACTGAATTCTTCCCTGCCACTTTATACCTTTAAGCAGATGATCCTTGTAAACTACGAACAACAAAGGTGAAAGATTACAACCTTGTCTAACCCCTGTAAGTACCTTGAACCATTTTCGACTGCAGCCCAATTGTCAACATAAATGCCTTTGATTGATTTTAATAATCTACCTATAATTCCATAGTCCCCCAGTATGGTGAACATCTTTTCCCTCGGTACCCTCTCATACGCTTTCTCTAGATCTACGAAACATAAACACAACTGTCTATTCCTCTCGTAGCATATTTCAATTACCTGGCGCATACTGAAAATCTGATCCTGACAGCCACTCTGTGGTCTGAAACCACGCTGGTTTTCATCCAACTTCCTCTCAACCACTGATCGCACCCTCCCTCCCAAGATGCCAGTGAAAACTTTGCCTGGTATACTAATCAATGAGATACCTCGATAGTTGTTGCAATCCTTCCTGTTCCCTTGCTTACAGTACAGTACACTATCACTATTATATCTGACCTGAAACGGATCTGGACTTATCTATGAATTTTAATTCTATTATTCTGTCAATTCTGAATTACCCGAGAGTATTGGACAGATTGATTATAAATTATCTGACCACCCCAATCCTCACTTCAACAATCAATTAAAAACATAAAGGGATTAAAAATACAGTTATAAATATAAACTTTAACATTGTAAAACTCTAAATGTTTGAAAAAATCATTGAAATCTATGAATACACGAACTTCAGAAATTTGTCATGTCTGGTATCATAAGCTGCTATTGAATTGCTTTGGAGGTCACCAGCCCCTTAAATTTGAATGATTGCGTCCGGGAGATAGTGGGTTCGAGCCCCACTGTCGGCAGCCCTGAAGATGGTTTACCATTTTTACACTAGGCAAATCGCCCGGAAGTACGTGGGTTCGAATCCCCGTCAGGAAGTCGTAAAATGTAAGAAACGAGATTTCCACTTCCGGAGGTGCATATGGGCCTGATGTTCACTCAGCCTGCACCAGAAATGAGTACCAGGTTAATTCCTGGGGGCAAAGGCGGCCGGGCGTAGAGCTAACCACTCTACCCCAGCACGTGCCGAGGTTATGGTGGAAGCCTTTACCTTCCACTCCTCCAAGGGCCTTCATGGCCTGTACGGAGGTGACTTTGCTTTGCTTTTTGCACTAGGCAAATGCTGGGGATGTACCTTAATTAAGGCCACGGCCGCTTCCTTCCCACTCCTAGGCCTTTCCTATCCCCTCGTCGCCATACGACCTATCTGTGTCGGTACGACGTAAAGCCAATTTTAAAAAAAGGAATGCATTTGGAACCTGTGGTAGTGAGGTGTGGGTGAAAGTTTATTTATTGGACCTAGTGATGGTCCTGGAGTTCTGTAACCTCGGCTACTGAAACTTTATATCTCTTCGAAAGAAAACACCTGCTCTTTACCTTCTCTACTCTCCTCGATAAGTAGTAGTCTAGGGATTTGAGGTCATCGGCTCCGTATTCATGGTGTGCGGGAGAATGTAGGCTACTCCACTAACCTTTGCACCTATCAGAGGAGAGATTTAACATACCAATTACTGTACCTTCTGTACGGTTGTATAGTTATCTTCTCTTTTACGCAAAAAATATTCAGATTTTGTCTGTGTACAGACTGCTGTCCTATTATTAGCAAATGCTTAATCGAGTCTTGATGAACGGACCTATTTTCCGAATAGACTACTGTAGAAGTGATATCTGATAAATCTTTTAGGACCGAGCTCGATAGCTGCAGTCGCTTAATGGCGGTCAGTATCCAGTATTCGGGAGATAGTGAGTTCGAACCCCACTGTCGGCAGCCCTGAAGATGGTTTTCCGTGGTTTCCCATTTTCACACCAGGCAAATGCTGGGGCTGTACCTTAATTAAGGCCACGGCCGCTTCCTTCCAACTCCTAGGCCTTGCCTATCCCATCGTCGCCATAAGACCTATCTGTGTCGGTGCGACGTAAAGCCCCTAGAAAAAAAAAACTATCGTCGCCATAAGACCTATCTGTGTCGGTGTGACGTAAAGCAACTTGTTATATAAAATAAAATATTTTTGGAAGTAGTTATTGGTGCAGAATGAGTATTGGTAAGGAAGGAGTCTGTAGGATGCTAGGTACAATCCTCTAAGAAGGTAGGCCTATATTAACTATCGGAAACGTTGTTTCGATTCACTGAATGGATTTTACGGAAAACGTGACGTGATATACTTCTGTCACACCTCTATGATAGACTACTGATAAGTTGTTGTTTTAATGCAATGGTATTGTATACCGGGCGAGTTGGCCGTGCGCGTAGAGGCGCGCGGCTGTGAGCTTGCATCCGGGAGATAGTAGGTTCGAATCCCACTATCGGCAGCCCTGAAAATGGTTTTCCGTGGTTTCCCATTTTCACACCAGGCAAATGCTGGGGCTGTACCTTAATTAAGGCCACGGCCGCTTCCTTCCAACTCCTAGGCCTTTCAAGACCTTTCTGTGTCGGTGCGACGTAAAGCCCATAGCAAAGAAAGAAAAATGGTATTGTCCGTGTATAATACCGTAAGTTTCAACGTTTCATTTGTGTTTACTAATCATTTAGTTGTCTAAAGTGGCTGAGATGAATCATGTTATCGTTTATCTAAAATGGTCTCTGAAATGGTCAGAAATAATTTGCTGCGGGGCATTCGCAAGGGAAATTCATCGTCTACTGTACAATTTCCACTGAGATAACTATGTATCGTACCTATTAACCAGAAGCATCTCTCATAAAATATGCAAGCAAACAGGTAAGTACATTTGTCTTGAATTTCGGTAACGGTTGTGTTTACCTTAGTTAGGATATAATGCTATTACAGGAGGGTGGTACATGGAGCGTTAGAGCGCGGGCTACATGCGGGGTCTCCCTCAACCCCCGATGGGCGCTAATGTGGTGCTATTCTCTCCCCCTCTCCCACCCCTGAACAAGGGGCTCATCTCGCAATAGGCCAGGGAATTAGCATTATTGATTGGTTAATCGGTTGGCAATAGCTCACGTGACATGGTGTGCTGGTATGTGGGAACAAGCTGTAACCCGAACTAATCCTGAGGGTACATGCTGACATTACTATATCCAGCTGGTCACGTTCCGCTTTGAAGCCTTGACCATTAAGTGTATCACTTGCCTTCGATGTAAACAGTACCACAATCAAAGTTTTATTCCTCTTGTTATATCTCTCATCCAGTATTTTTAGGTAAATCGGAATATAATTGATAATGGGCCAATATATCATCAGAGTTCAGGAATACCAGCTTTTGTTGATCTTAGTTTGTATTACATAAGGAATTTGACAATTTGAGAAATATATTTTATATTGCTAGTCTGATATTAGTTCATTAGTGGATGGTTGTCTTGTACTTCAACTTAAAATGATGATTATTACCATCATTACCATAGATGAAGTCGTTTAGTTCATGTATGGGATTAATGAGAATGTTCTTTCCATCTTTTACCTTTTCTGACTCTTCATACTCCCACGAATGCTAAGGTCTGCTGTTTTTATGCAATATACATTTTCTAGTTTTGACAGCGATGAGTTCTGTGATACTCTTAACTCTAAACGGCTTTCAGATTTGCTCGAATTGTTTATCTTGAAAGTAAATTCTGCCGGGATGGAGTCCACTGCAGACATTGCAGTGAGCCTGAAACCCTAGCTCATGTTCTTGGTTCATGTCCACGGGGGTACTTGCTTAGGAATGTTAGGCACACCAGAATAAGATCTAGAATTGCAGCAGCATTCTCCCAGAAAGGTTACGAGGAACATGAAGAGGTGCCATGTGTTGCTGACGGTAGAAACAACCGGAGAATAGATATAATCGCAGTTGACCGAGAAAAGGACTTTGTATATATTCTGGACCCAACCATTAGACGTGAGGTCGACTCCAGTCAGCCCGCAGAGTTAGACGCGGAGAAGCGAGCCATCTAAGAATCATACATCATCTCCTGTATAAGGGTTGTAGGACTTTTCATCGGAGCAAGAAGAACCACATGCAAATTCTTAGTTGAGTTTTTCAGAAGTGTGAGCATTCCGAAAAATCTATACTGTTATTTAGCCATCTTGGCCATTAAAGGCTCGGTCCAAATTGTTAGAAAACACCTCTGTATTACTGCATACGAGAAGGATTAACTCCAGAGATCTCTTCATGGTTAAACATTAATTCTATATTTAAGTGTTATTGTATACTTTATGTCAGATTTAGGCAGCCTATCAATGCGGGAAGTACAAATAAATGATTGTATTATTATTATTATTGTTGTCCGACTCGTTGCCTGAATGGTCAGCGTACTGGCCTACGGTTCACAGGGTCCCGGGTTCGATTCCCTGTCGGGTCTGGGATTTTAATAGCTTCTGATTAATTCTTCTGGCTCGGGGACTGGGTGTTTGTGTCCGTCCCAACACTCTCCTCTTCATATTTACACAACACACTACACTACCAACAACTACAGAAACACGCAATAGTAATTACATCCCTCCATATAGGGTTGGTGGCAGGAAGGGCACCTGGCCGTAAAACAGGGCCATATCCACATGTGCGACGCTGTTCGCTCCCGCGACCTCACACGTGTGGGAAAAGCGGTAGGAAAAGATTATTATTATTATTATTATTATTATTAATTCGGGATTTCACATATATTCATTGGTATAGAAATACGCATGAACAGTCGAATTTGGTTCTAACGGAGTTCTTTTACCTATCAGCAAGTATATCTATTAGATGTCGTTTAGTCTACAATCGATCATTAGGTATCATCAGACTGGACTAGAATTAAGACAGTAGATAAAGGAAGTGTGTAGATTCCTTTGCAATTATATATGCGAGTATCTCAGGTTTTCAGAATTGTAATTTCGAAAGTGGAAACCATTGTCATTGTCTCATGCACTCCATTGGGATAAGATTTGAAATTATAAAGATCATTCAGTATCATTTTCGTCACAAATTGAATATACCTCCAGGCTAAGAGTGAAAGAAAATAATATCTTGATCTGTGACGAAATACTGAAAGAATTTGGGAAATATGTTTTCTGGCTTCGGGACAGGGACACTCATTTGGTCCATGACTTGAGAGAGAAACTAGTCGGTTCATGGTGTTGCGTACCTACACCCGTTTTACGGAATAATACATTACAGTACAATAATTATCCTTTCGGATGACAGGAGTGCATCGGCAATTTTAGTTGGATCAGTGATACGTAAAATAGCACCTGAAATTCGACATTTCTGTTTTGCATCATCCAAGGTGGATAGATGTTTGCAAAGGCCAAGGTTTGGCAACTTATTTTTTATTTTTATTTTCTGTTAGTGGCTTTACGTCGCACCGACACAGATAGGTCTTATGGCGACGATGGGACAGGGAACGCCTAGGAGTTGGAAGGAATCGGCCGTGGCCTTAATTAAGGTACAGTCCCAGCATTTGCCTGGTGTGAAAATAGGAAACAACGGAAAACCATTTTCAGGGCTGCCGACAGTGGGATTCGAACCCACTATCTGCCGGATGCAAGCTCACAGCCGCGCGCCTCTAACCGCACGGCCAACTCACCCGCTTGGCAACTTATTATCTGAAAATCACCTGTAGGTTCACGTGAAGTTTGTTGTAGAAATAGTCTTGCATCCGAGCCCCATTTTCGGCAGCCCCGAATATGTTTTTCTGTGGTTTTCCATTTTCACACCAGACAAATGCTGGGGTCTGTAACTTAACTAAGGCCACGGCCGATTCCTTCCCACTCCTAGGCCTTTCCTATCCCATTGTCACCATAAGACCTATCTGTGTCGGTGCGACGTAAAGCAAGTTGTAAAGAAAACAGTCTAAATTTGATAATTTATTGCAGTAACAAATTTAGACTGTTGATAATCAGCGGTCAACTGTTCTACCTCGTATAGTTCCTGTAATATCGACGGTCTCTCGGAATTGAGGCAGAAGAGATCAATATTTTTCAGAAGCCACATTCTATACGCTTCCTAGGAAATCGTTGGCCCAAATTCAGTCCTTCATCGCAAGACTGAAGAAAAAAAAGATAACATGACATCAAAGAATTACTTTTAAACCTCCAGACAGTGGAGCGATTGCTTTAAGCATTATTAATTTAGCGAGTAGGCTGTATTTCTATTCTGTAATTGCTTTGTATATTTTATTACTCTACATGAATCAAAGATCTGTCGCACTTCTCCATAAATAACTTTCCTAATATGGGTTGGAAAATTTATGAGGTTTTGTGTTCCAGATCCCATAAATAACATGTCGTTCTCAGGAACTGCAGTTTATTGTAACTTTGCACCGGTAAAACCGATGATGAAGTGTTGGATAAGGATAGAAAAGTGAACGAAGAACTTACTACGTATGTTTTAGAGAATAAAGTCCTTAACTACTCGTAAAAATTACTTGAGAGTGCTGTTAACTTACCGGGTGAGCTGGCCGTACGGTTAGGGGCGCGCAGCAATGAGCTTTCATCCGGGAGATAGTGGGTACGAACTCCACTGTCGGCAGCCCTGAAGATGGTTGTCTGTGGTTTCCCATATTTATACCAGGTAAATGCTGGGGCTGTACCTTCATTAAGGCTATGGTCGCTTCTTTCCCATTCGTAGGTCTTTCCTATCCCACCGTCGCCGTGAGCCCTATCTGTCGGTGCGACGTAGAGCAAATTGTAAAGAGCTGTTAACTTATTCAGTAACTTTGTGGGTATTAAAACCAAACCCCATGGCTCAACAGCCTCGAAAGGTCTGGGCCTACCAAGCGACCGCTTCTCAGCCCGAAGGCCTGCATATTATGAGGTGTCGTGTGGTCAGCACGACGAATCCTCACGGCCGTTATTCTTGGCTTTCTAGACCGGGGCTGCCATCTCAGTCAGATAGCTCCTCAATTGTAATCACGTAGGCTGAGCGGACCTCGAACCAGCCCTCAGGCCCAGGTAAAAGTCCTTGACCTGGCCGGGAATCGAACCCGGGACCTCCGGGTAAGAGGCAGGCACGCTACCCCTACACCGCGGGTCCGGCGTATGGGTATTAGAGACGATAAAAATCTAAACAGAAGCATTTGAAGATATGAATAGTCAGATGATAAATACAGGCTCTTTTCGAGCTTCCATTACGATTACAGGCTCTCTCTGGACTTACATTATGCTAAAGGTACACCTGGCTTGACTTTGTCCCGCAAATGTTTGTTAGACAAGCTCCGTACTCGAGTAGTCACAGTTATAGGCTACCGAGTGCGAGGCCTCGGATTTGATTCTTGGCTCAGTTGTAAGGATTTCAAGAAATCTTTGTAATGCCTGCCCGGTAAGGAATTTCACAGACTCGTGTGTGCAGTTGAAAATATACTTCCATGCTATAACATATGCAGAGAAGGACTGGCCACCCTACGGTGCATAAATACGATTCAGGTCGCCTAACCAGATGCCTTCAGTATTCAGTCAGGAATAGAAGTGACTTTCGACTGTAATCTACGAGGGTTGTTAACAAAGTTTAATGAACTAGGAAGTACAGTTGCATTACATTCGTGCAGTGTAGTCACCAGCCAAGTCTGTTACCTTTTGCCAAATGTCGGGAAGCCTTTGGGGACCGTTGGTAAGGCGTACTCTGTTGATGACAGCGACGGAGCACCCTACTGCGCGGAGTACAGATGCCACTCCGGAAATCCGCGGCTGCGGAGGTGTTCCTTCAACTTAGGAAACAGGTCGAAGTCACAATGACTCATGTTTGGTGAGTACGGAGGGTGTTCTAAGACCTCCCGTTGCAATAAGAGCTTGACAGTGTTTGCGCCAACACGATAGGGCGGTCGTTTCGCAATAACAGTGGACGTTTGCGCGGCATAGCCGGACACAGATGTCGCTCCAGAAATCGGCAAGAGTAGTCGCTGTTGACGGTTGGTCCCTCAGGCAGTGCATGTGTAAGAATAACACCCTCGTAGTCGTATGTCACAATCAGCATAAGCTTCACCCGACTGGGTTCCTGTCGAAACATGGTGATCCTGAGTGACGCCATTCATTCGATTGACGCTTTTATTCAGGCTCGTAGGCTGATGCCCACGTCTCATCAATAGCGACAATACGCTTCACAAATGCGTCTCCTTCGTTGCTGTATCTGCCCTGCTGGATGCCAGCCAGTGACAGGAGCCATTTCTGTGTGCCGGCGAGTTGATGGGAAACCCAACGGGATGCAGTTTTCCTCACGTTAAGACATTTCGTCAGTATGTGCCACGTCGTTTGATGACTGTGACCAACGTCTATGGATAATTCCCGGACAGTCCATCGATGGTCTGCGGAAACGAGACCACTCACTATGCCAGTCTATTCTTGAGGAGGGGACGGCCGACCTGTGCGGTGCAAATCCGCAATCTCATTCCAGCCCCCATGAAACGCCTTGACCCTTCGTGCAACCGCCCTATACGGTAATGCATTCTCGCCACAGGCTTCACGTTATCCTTGATAACATTCTGATGCATTTTTGCCACAGGCAACTTCTAGTTTAATCCTCGAACTTTGATCGCCTTTTGAAAACATGCTTTAGAGCGGTGAAATCGACACTCTTCACTTCAGCGCCACACATCAACACCACTCCCAACTGGATGCCCATCAGATGCACATTACACATCGACAACAGCGCCACCTGACCGCTCCCATATCCTGTTTGCGCATGCGTGGTCTTCTGCGTGTGTCTGGGCTAAGTTGCCCCTACTTTAATTACAGCCCTCGTATGTGAACATCATAGTGAAGGTAAGGGTTCTGTGACTCGTTGAGTGAGCAAACAGATTTTCAGTGTATTTTTTCTCTTGTTTCCTTGTTTGTTTCCTTTTCAAGTAATCAGCCCGGAGGCTCATTGGATCCTCATATATCTACACCACGAAAGGTGAAGTGGATGGTTGGAGACCCTAAGAAACTCATGGCACTGCTGTAACGGGGAACACTGGACATTACACCAAAAAGTCGTATAGCGACACCACTCTTACTGCACGTGCGTTCAGAGGCATTGAATACTAATACTCAGTACCACTCATACCTCAGCAGCTATAAATAGTACTCTAATTTGTGTTCAGAGTATGTTAATGTTATTTCTTTATCGTCCGTTCTAATTGCCAACTGTCTTAGCACATGTCGGAATGTCATTGGAATTTTGTCAGCTAGGAGTTCTTTAACGTACTGGAAGCCCAAGACATAGAATTGTCACAGTTCGATAGCCTCAAATACTACCGGCCTCAGTTGGAACCGAACCTTATATTTTGGGCAGAGAAGGCAAACGACTAATCGAATGCGCCTCTGTGGTCGACGTTATTATTATTATTATTATTATTATTATTATTATTATTATTATTATTATTATTATTGTTCGGCTCCTTGGCTGAATGGTCAGCGTATTGTTCTTCGGTTCAGTGGGCCCTGAGTTTGATTCCCGAACGAGCTGGGGATTTAAACTGGGTGTGGTTAATTTCTCTGGCTCGGGGATTGGGTGTTTGTATTAGTCTCAGTGCCATCTCTTCGTGTACACACTATGCTACAAACCACAACAGAAAAGGGTAATAGCGATTTCTACTCCCTACATTGTGTTGGCATCAGGAAGGGCATCTGGTCGTAAAACTGGGCCAAATCCACATGAAGTGCCTTCCCTAAAAATTTTGGAAGATGGCTGGGAAGAAGAATCTTCTTCTTCTTCTTCTTCTTATTATTATTATTATTATTATTATTATTATTATCGTCGCCACCATCATCATTATGCTCTAGTTACCCATCAGGTAGTTTTCGACAAAAGCATGCATATTTTGAATTCTTGGTTTCCGCTGGGATGGTGACCTCTTTGTGTTGGTTAGTGGAGCATAGGATATGAACTGATTTAGGATAATTTGAATAAAACGTTGGCATAGAACGTCTAGGAATTCTAAATGACTCTGAACTTCAAATTTGACATACAGTGCTCAAGAAAATTTGTACGTATTACGATTTCACACGGTATATGTCACAGTACCTCAAATATTTTTACGGTGTGTACTGTACAGCAAACCAATGTCTGAGACACATAGTGACACTAGACGCAGATGAAGTTAGACATTTGCCCGATAGGAGCCATTTGTCGTGTCGGTCAGTTTAACAGCATTGCTTATGTGGTGTATAGACAGCACTTGTAGGACAGAGGTAAACATTGCAAGAGTACCCGTTTTCTCATTCGAATTGTACCATTGCTGCAAGAAGAATTGCGGCTAATGGATGTAGTCGCTCATGTTGGACCTAGTCAGAGTGATGTCTCCAGAGTCTGGGAAAAATTCAGGGAGAAACAAACGGCTGCTCACCGACAACGGATGGAACGATGGAACGCCTATGAAAAACAAGCTCTCAGGCAGGATCGGTAATTTATTGCTTTCAGCACGTCGAAGACCCTCTGCTACTGCCACCTCGTTCCGCCAGGATCTCGGGAGGGCCACAGGTATGAATTTGTAAGATCAGATGGCGCAAAATCGGCTGCACGAACGAAGCCTATGTCAAAAGCTCCCCTTAAAAGCACACGACGGATAGCTCATGTGAGATGGACAACAACTGCTAGGCCATAACATCAGGAACAGTAGAAGCGTGTGCTCTTTTCTGATGAGGTCACCATAGGCATGCGCCCATGTAACAGGGCATTATTAATATCATCCTTAGTAATAGACGGAAGTTCATGAAACTATTCCTTATTTCTTCGTCATTTCCATGCAATGCTTGAGTCAAATAATGTGATTCACCATGAATTATTCTCCTGCCAATTTCACGCTCACAGAATCTTCTCCTCTTTCCGTTTCTTTCTCTTTCTTCATCTTTCCACGACAGCGGCCAATAAAAAGCTTAATTTTGCAGATCTTCAAGGAGGCGATTTTCATAGCTGTAGCTACATTTGCGCATGCGCACAGTAACTTTATTTGCTGGGCATCTACGAGTCGTTTCATATGTGTGACTATCGTTAATTACCTCAATACAGTAGCTACTATATTGCTTAATTGTTTCTGTGTTTGTTAATTATCATGGAAGGCCGACGAAAAGGAGAAATACTGATTGAAGAGAGTCAAAAATATACTTGTCTGTCAAATTATTAAAGAGTTATAACCATGAAAGGCAAGTGTTGGCAAGCAATAAATGAGTCTCTGGAAATTGATTGTGCGTATCATTGATTGTTTTTGCGGTCATTTTTACCCTGCATTCTATAATTTGGGTACTTCATTTTAACTTTTTCTTAATATCGTCCTCACGGTAATTGAGAGAAATTCATGAAATCATTCCTGATTTGGACGAACGTAATTTTTAATTCTTCGTCATTCCCATGCAATTCTTTAATCAAATTATGGAATTCACCATGAATTATTCTTTCTCCAATTTCATGAATACGGAATCATCGTCTTTTTTGTTTCTTTCTTCGTGTCCCACGGACCGAGCTCGATAGCTGCAGTCGCTTAAGTGCGGCCAGTATCCAGTATTCGGGAGATAGAGGGTTCGAATCCCACTGTCGGCAGACCTGAAGATGGTTTTCCGTGATTTCCCATTTTCACACCAGGCAAATGCTGAGGCTGTACTGTAATTAAGGCTACGGCCGCTTCCTTTCCATTCATAGCCCCTTCCTGTCCCATCGTCGCCATTAGACCTATCTGTATCGGCGCGACGTAAAGCCAATAGCGTGTTCCACGACAGTGGCCAATGAAAAAAAGCCTCCTCTTCAATTAATCCGCCATCTTTAAACGGCTGCCCAACATAGTTAAGCTTAGCTTTTTATTCGTGACACAGCACAACATAGCTTGGCATTGCTTAGCATAGCGTAGCTAATCTTACTTTTCTGTGTGTAGTGGCCTTTACACTAGTGGATGATAATGTCGGTGTCCTTCGAGCCAGAGGAGTCAGTCACTTCCTTGAGACGCATGGCATACAGCGAATGGTGTGGCGGGCTTATTCTGCGGACATGAACATGCATGGCGTGAGCTGAATAGATCTTGCTTGTTGTTTAGAGGGGCCTAACATCTAAGATCATCGGCCCCTAACTGGATAGATCAGTTATTCTTCTAGTAACATTCAGCAACTCACTGAAGCTACTATCCAAGAGTGGGATAATTTCCAAGAGTGGAATAATCCGCCCCAAAACAAGTTGGGTTATTTGGTGCTGAGTATACGTCAAGCATGACCAGGCCCCGACGTGGCTGTACACGACATTGATCTGACACACAGTGAATGACAGTTTTATATTCTAAATCCCGCATTACGAAACTTATGCTTTTATTACATTTCTGTGGCTTTTACATAGCTGTTTGCATATTATTTTCCTGTGTATATACCCTTCGTAATGTATAATGTACATGCATACACATTGCAAAATTAAAAGTGTACCTGCATACATATGCAAAACTTTTTAAACACTTAATGTCATCAGATGTGACCTATCCTGACCACGAATGAAATCAGATCAATTTCTCTTTCTTCTTTACATTTTTGGCGATGTACGACATCCCCTTTTCTAACTATGAAGACACTTTATACAGTAGTTTTTCTTGAACACGTAGTTCTAGAAAATGATTGATTGGTAACTTACTTTAAATACGGGATTATATTTACAAATGGTTGTAACTATTGTTGCATTTAGCTGTGTGTTCTCCAGTCAAATTTTGTTGTCAGAAATGCATTTTCCATATTTTTCTTGCGGAGATTCCCCTGAAGACTGAGGGCCTGATTGGTCTTTTTTTCTCGATTATTCGATTGGAATATGTGAGTACATCTTCGCTAAAATCTTATAACTGGATGAATTTGGATTTTTCTAGCATATTTGTTTTGCTGTTGGGGTGATTGAGTCTCAGTAAGTCCTTGATTCTCTTAGGCGTACAATCTCAGTATCGGTACTGAATTTAGCTGTGTTTTCTCCAGTCACATTTTGTTGTTAGAAATGCATTTTCCATTTTCTTTTCCTGTGGAGATTCCCCTGAAGACTGAGGGTCTGGGAGTTTTTTCTCGGTTATTCGATTGGAATATGTGAGTACATCTTCGTTAAAATCTTATAACTGGATGAATTTGGATTTTTCTTGTATCAAGTATATTTATTTTGTTCATTTTTCTCTTTTCAGGTGAGTTCTGGTACTGCATGAAATGCCATTGAAAGAAGGCATCTCCTATCGGTGAGTTGTATTCATCAGTGTTCTTAAAAAATAGTCCTGTGTATTGTAATTATTGGCTGTTGCATGATTATTAATTCGAAATGTCCGGTTCCGTACCTGAGTGGTCAGCGTCTTGACTTTCGGTCCTGTTGGCCCCAGGTTCGATACTCGGCCGGGTCATGGGATTTTAATCCTAAACTGGTTAATTCCCTTGGCTCGGGGACTGGTCGTTTGTGCTGCCACCAACATTTCTGCAACTGACAGAGATTACTATCCTCCACGACAGTAATTCGCAGTAGTCCTATCGTATACACGACAGTCGCCCTCGTCAGAGCGTCTGCTTTACAAGGGCTGAGTCAGGGTAACAATAGCCAAATGAAATTGTTATAATTTGAAATAAAATTATGTTTTTGTTTATTTTTAGTTTTTGTTTATTTTTCTTTCTTTCTTTATTTCTTTCTTTCTTTCTTTCTTTCTTTCTTTCTTTCTGTTATTTTCGGAAGACCTTCTTGGTCGAGAGCAACAAACGGGCAGTGTTATCAATAGCCATATAATGGGTACTTGTGCTCTGTCGCGACGATAGTTGTAATAAACCACTGCTACTGTAATTATAACATCAGAGGGTGAAATACTAAATGTTTACATACAGGGATATTCAGCTAATTTTCCACCTTAAATAACTCTGAACAGTTAAAGATATTGATATTTTGTTTTCACTTTCAGTAATGGTACCATGTGACTCATAATCGGACTTAGAGTATCAATCACTACTGATCTTCATTTAGGGCAGTCGCCCAGATGGCAGATTCCCTATCTACCGAAATTGATAGCTGCAGTCGCTTAAGTGCGGCCATTATCCAGTATTCGGGAGATAGTAGGTTCGAACCCCACTGTCGGCAGCCCTGAAAATGCTTTTCCGTGGTTTCCCATTTTCACACCAGGCAAATGCTGGGGCAGTACCTTAATTAAGGCCACGGCCGCTTCCTTCCCATTCCTAGCCTTTCCATCCTTTCCATGTCCCATCGTCGCCATAAGACCTATCTGTGTCGGTGCAGCGTAAAGCAACTAGCAAAAAAAAAAAAAAAAAAAAAAAAAAGATTCCCTATCTGTTGTTTTCCTAGCCTTTTCTTAAATGATTGCAAAGAAATTGGAAATTTATTGAACATCTCCCTTGATAAGTTATTCCAATCCCTAACTCCCCTTCCTTTAAACGAATATTTGCCCCAATTTGTCCTCTTGAATTCCAACTTTATCTTCATATTGTGATCTTTCCTACTTTCCAGCCCAAATTTTGCAGCATTTTTGTAACGCTACTCTTTTGTCGGAAATCGCCCAGAACAAATCGAGCTGCTTTTCTTTGGATTTTTTCCAGTTCCTGAATCAAGTAATCCTGGTAAGGGTCCCATATACTGGAACCATACTCTAGTTGGGGTCTCACCAGAGACGAATATGTTCTCTCCTTTACATCCTTACTACAACCCCTAAGTACTCTCATAACCATGTGCGGAGATCTGTATCCTTTATTTACAATTCCATTTATGTGATTACCCCAATGAAGATCTTTCCTTATATTAATACCTAGGTATTTACAATGATCCCCAAAGGGAACTTTCATCCCATCAAAGTAATTAAAAATGAGAGGTCTTTTCCTGTTTGTGAAACTCACAACCTGACTTTTATCCCCGTTTATCATCATACCATTGCCTACTGTCCATCTCACAACATTATCGAGGTCATTTTGCAGTACTTTATCATGGCGTCAATATCTTCTGAGATAATGGTACTAACATTGTTTTATTACTTGGATCGATACTGCTTACTCCATATAGCCTTAAACTGACAATCATTACAAATTCAGCACCGTGATTTTGAAAATCGGACAAGTACTTCTCTCGAGAAATTGTAATGTGTTCAAACGTGCTTCATTTGCCTGTTGGAGACTCGCCTTTTAGATTCGCACTACGACAGATACAGTAGGTATTCTCTTCTACTGTGCTCATAAATACACTGTGATAAAATGTATGATTTAACACCTTTAATATCGCCGTAGGTAACAGGTAAACGAAATACGAAGACGAAGGTGAAGCTAGTTCATGTTTCATTCGTACATTCATGGGAAAAATTATACGTACACCTTAAACATTAAGCAGTGTTGTCGTTTGAAGTTGATGCATTGTCCACAGGCCGCTAGAAATTTCACTACTTTTCTATATCTCGTTATTTCGCTAAACATGAATATGAATACGTACCGGAAATAACAATAGTAATTCAAACATGTTGTGTTACCAAACGTATCATCCAATAAGTTCGAAATATACAGTCATAGTAAAAAGTATTCGTGCACTTAATACTGAAACAAAAATACTTCATTTAGTACATTTATTTTCATGTACGTTGTTTATTTATTAATGCATTCATAACAGGGTATATCCCCAATTACAATGCATGGTACAAAATGCATTCAGTATATAAATGGTACCTATATGTACAAAGTAATATATAACACTTAAAAAACCAAGATTGCCTTGACTAAATTAAGAATAATTTAAACACATTTTCAATAAAACATACAAACATATAAAATATTAAAGTTAAGGAAGCTAAAACAAATAAGCAGAGAAAAAAGAAAAATATTCATAAGAACAGCAAATACACGAACACATATACATTTGAAAAATAATAGTGGCATTACACACATCATATTTCAGTGCTGAATTAATTTTCCCCAATAAATTATTCATTATAATGTAAATATTGTTTTAACATTTTTGAAAATAAAGGAAGTGATAAAGCAAAATCTATTTGTCTGCTGTCTGAAGATATTCTGTTATATACTGCACACATTTTTACAACAGGTGAATTTTTATGATGTGAGGTGCTTGAGAAGGGGCAGTAAAATGTTTGTCTCAAACGAAGAGTTACCCTCTTGGTATTGAAGTTGATTCTTTTAAGAAACTCTTGGTTATCTAATATTCCATTAACTGTCTTGTAAAGAAATATCTGTTGAGCTAATATTCTACGTGTACTAAGCTGCATTAAACCAAATTCATTTAATAGAGTTCTATAAGAAACTCTTTGATGATGTGATGATCGGCTATATTTTTAAAAATATAAATATCGCAAAAATTTGTTTTGTATTTTTTCTATTTCGTTAATTGTACACTTTTACTGAAATGAAATGAAATGAAATGGCGTATGGCTTTTAGTGCCGGAAGTGTCCGAGGACATGTTCGGCTCGCCAGGTGCAGGTCTTATGATTTGACTCTCGTAGGCGACCTGCGCGTCCTAATGAGGATGAAATGATGATGAAGACGACACATACCCCCAGCCCTCGTGCCAGCGAAATTAACCAGTGATGGTTAAAATTTCCGACTCTTCCGGAAATCGAACCCGGGACTCCTGTGACCAAAGGCCAGCACGCTAACCATTTAGCCATGGAGCCGTACTACACATGTACTGAAGAGCCCAAACAACACATGCATATTCAAGTTTACGTCTAACAAGATGATTGAATAAGATTTTTAAAGTATATTCATCCCTAAGTTCCCGAGTATTTCTAATAATAAACCCTAATTGTCTAAATCCATCATTTGTAATTTTACTAAATTACACCTCTGCAAGATCTCACCATTTATACTGTAGTTATTCACAGTCGCATTATTATTACGAGAAAACACTTTTTAATATTGAAAAAAAAAAAGCCTGTTTGCAACACACCATTTGTAACAGTTGTTCAGATCGGCTTGCAATTCCATAGCATCATCACACCCGGTAATTTGCTTATAAATCTTTAGGTCGTCAGCAAAGAGTAAGCATTTCGAATATTTTATTACTTTCGGTAGGTCATTTATAAATAATAAAAAGAACAATGGACCAAGGTTTGAGCCCTGAGGGACTCCAGAATTAACTTTGAACTTGAATGAAGTATTTTGTGCGTAAGAAACAAACTGTTTTCTGTCTAATAGATATAAAGAAATTAATTTCAGAAACTCAGAAGATAAACCAAATAATGATAATTTACTCAAAAGTATACCATGATCAATTTTATCAAACGCTTTTGCAAAATCAGTATAAACTGCATCGATAGGAAGCCCTTCATTCATTGAATCAGAAATATCCTGAATAAAGTTCATAAGATTAGTGGTAGTTGAACGCTTGGGATAAAACTCATGCTGAAATTCTGATACGTATTGTTTGATATGATTAAATATTCTAACATAGAGTATTTGTTCAAAGAGCTTCGCTGGAGCACATATTATTGAGATAGCTCTGTAGTTCTCAATTTTCGAACTATCACCAGATTTAAGGATCGGAGTTATTTTACTTATTTTCCAAATCTCAGGAAATATTTGCGTCTTTAAAATTAAATTATATATGGTACATAGTGGAACCATTAGCACCTCTGCACATCCTTTAATAATGTAAGGAGGTATATGATCAATTCCCGCCGATTTAGATGCCTTAAGTTTTGTTACTGCATCTTTGTACTCATGTTCGCTTATAAGACCCATCTGCAAACTGTGAGCAGCAGGGTAAACTTGGCAAATATGGGCACTGAGGTAATATGAGTAGATTTAATTTTTCATATTTCACGCAACGGTAGCGAGTAGAAGCACGCGCTCTGCTAGGTTGGTGATCCTGAAGTGCCATGCCTGCTCAGTATGTTAAAGGTTGTCTTCTACTGTGCTAACAGAAGCTGAAAAGAACATGTTTTGAGGTAAGTAGACCCGTCTACTCTTCCAAAATCGAGCCGTTATAATAACTCAGATAAATTACTTAAGGCACTACACGCAAAATAAGTTTATTTTTCAAGAAATGTTACTAGGGTAGCTTGCAAGGTTAGTGTAGGGTATGTTGTTGCGAGATGATACGCGCTTGGGAGTTAGTTCTTTCCCATTAATGCCAACTTCTGAAATGTGGCACTAAGGCAAAAATGGGCAGTGACATTGTAGGTAATATGGGCATCTTCAAATTACATTGTATTTACGTAACGGGCTCTGAGATAGACTTATTCTTTTTTATTTCTACGGCAATCTTTACGTTTTCATGTTAATCGATTAATATAGCATGTAGCTATTTCGCAAAAACTAAACTTTTTTCCAGATTATGATGCAAAATGGGAATGAACGAACGGGTATCCGCCAGAAATGGGATAAAGAGGATATGTCGCGTGTTGTAATAACAGTAAGAAATGGCGATTGTAATCACTTACAAGCATTTAGAACTTATAATGTGCCTAGACAAACTTAAAATTCTTGATAAAAAGATGAAGGATTTGAATCTGCCAAACAAGCCGGCCAGAATATTTCATGCCGACGAGTCAGGACTCCAAATGAACACGAGGGGTAGCCATGTTTTATGTGAAAAAGGAAAAAAAAAGTCCAGTTCCAAAACTGAAGGTGACGACTAGTAACCGGGGAAGGCGTAAGTGTTCTGCAAGAGAACTTACAAGTGAGAAAATCTGGCTTCAGCGCAGAAAAGGGCTAGGCCTATCGCAGGAGCCGGTAGAGGAAGTTTAGCCGCAAAGCGTAAAGCCATACGGAGCAACATAGTTTCTTGTATTTGTCCTGTGTGTAAGGGGAATTATTATGAGAATGAAGGGCAGAAGTGGGCTAAGTGTTGTGGTTCATGTGCTAAGTGGTTCCATGAGGAGTGCATAGGGATTGAAGGCGATTCTTTCTATTGTGATGACGGCAGTTAAAAACTTTGTCAGTATTTATGACTCAGAGTGCTCTCATGTGATTGTTTCTGTTAGATTAATCCTTTTACTTTTCATATTACACACAGTTTTGGCCAGTTTTATGTTACTTCCATTTTCTAATTCAAGTGATTCCGAGTTGATAACTTAATAATGGTATTAGTTCTACTTCCTTGGTAGCATTTGTTCATGATCAGTGTTTAATTACAATATACATTTACCCTTATTTCATACAGTATATGTATGTTCAATACAACCACCTTGTTATAATACAAAATGAATATAACCATGTCAGTGGCTCTAATTATGATTTTATGATTTAATAATTTGTGCCCATATTACCAGAAAATATGTCCATATTACCTTAAGAGTTTGGCAAATATGGGCAGTTGCAGGGTTTGCTGCGAAGCTGCACAGCACATTAACCACTATGGGATAGAGGCTAGTTCAAGCTGTATTCGAATGGAAATGGTTGTAAGTTTTCAAGAATTTTTTACCAGGAATATGGAAGTTGTTTTAGTGCTCCTTTTCTTCAGATATACCTTATGGTGTTCATATTTGCCAAGTTTACCCTAATCATTGATACTGACTCAGAGGCTATATATAAATAGGTTAGTTTTGTGTACACTATGTAAAGTTATATACATCATAATGAAAACATGTATTTGGGCTGAACGCATGTTATGTTCAAGAATAAATACAAATACAATTATTATTATTATTATTATTATTATTATTATTATTATTAATATTATTTTATAATCTGCTTTATGTCGCACCGACACAGATAGATCTTATGGCGACTATGGGACAGGAAAGGGCTTGGCATGGGAAGGAAGTGACCGTTGCCTTAATTAAGGTACAGCACCAGCATTTGCCTGGTGTGAAAAGGGGAAACCACGGAAAACCATCCTCAGGGCTGCCGACAGTGGGATCCGAACCCACTATCTTCCGAATGCAAGCTGATATTGCTGTGTGACCCAACACAATGCCGGGCTTGAATGATGGCTTTCTGAGCTCAAGATGTCAAATCAATCCGACCTCAGTCCGGTGTTATTTGAAGGTTTTAAATTAACCAGCCTGGACTCACTAAATTTACCGGGTCGATGACCTAGATGTTAGGCCCTTTTAAACAACAAGCATCATCATCAGTAAATTTAACGGGACGAACATTCGCCACCTTGCCATCTCCAAAAACCGTAAAAGTACCGTAGTTAATAGGACGTAAAATCCAGTAACGTTATATAATAATAATAATAATAATAATAATAATAATAATAATAATAATAATAATAATAATAATGGCGTGTGGCCACCCGGAGAGGCCTGGTGCAAAATCTTTCGATTTGACGCCGTTTAGGTGACCTGCGCGTCTTTGAAGATCGGGCCGTACCTAGGATGACTTCTAATGCTTAAGACAACACACACATCCAGCCCCTGAGCCATCGGAATTAACCAATAAACGTCAAAATCCTCGACCCGGCCGGAAGTCGAACCCGGGACCCACTGGACCAAAGGCCAGCAAGCTACCATTTAGCCATGGAGCAGGACAGTTTGTGCGCATGAAATAATAATAATAATAATAATAATAATAATAATAATAATAATAATAATAATAAAAGAGTCTCTTAAATCTGACCTCTACTCTTTGCCGGGTTGGGAACGAGAACTGTTTTATATTTGAATACCGTGAGGTACCGTATCAGAACAACGTGTTATGTCATAGACAATGTTTTAGAGAACTGTATGCATAATGGTGGGTGACAGATGGCGTTTGGTCACGGAGAAGACCTCTCGCTCCTCGTCTTTGTCCGACCTAAATCGTATCCATTAACCAAACCCTGGGGACAAGGAATATCTCACCCTCTATGCCACAGAGGGAAGACTTCAGAATATGTCGGGAAGCCTCAGTAATCGTTTTTGAGGGAGAACTATATATGTCCACCTCAAAGGACCAATCGAGTAGTACTGTATATCGACAGCATAGTCGATTCAGTAGAGTCTACAATGTAACGTAGTGGTATACAGTGCGCAAGGACTTCGTCAAATGGTTCAGCTATTCGAATGTATTGCTTATTGGTTCTGCTCGTATGATATCGCCAGAAAAATAAATCTCCGAATGCAGACTTAAATATCATAATGTGAATTACATAAGATGGGTCAAGATAATCCTATGATTGCTGAATATCACAAAACGAAAGCTTTTCTCCTCATCGATGGTAAATCTCTGAAAGAGCGAACCTCCACTCTAGAGCCAGTTAGGGTAGTCACACACCCAACTCGTCTAAAAATTCAGAATAGCGTACAATATAATTATAATGCGGTTGACAATGTCCCGACCAGTCTATTCTGGTTATAACTGGTTCTGTTATACTTTCCAGAGTGTGTACACAATTATTCCGAACACTGCCGTATGTTCTTTGTTCTTATTCATTATTTTCACTAACTCTTGCTAGCCATTTGCAAGCTGCTCTTTTGTTGCTTTTCTGACCGTAGGGCGTTGCTCGAATTATTTTTATTACCGACTAGCTGTTATACTCGTTTTTGACAGGTTAGTTTTTATACAGATGCAGTGGTAATGTCATCTGGCGGATATCAGTGGCAGCAGAAGAGAGGTGGTGGTGATAATTATTGTTTTAAGAGGAATTACAACTGGGTAAGCATCCTCTATTAACACTAATCAGAGGGGCGGGGGGAAATAGAAGGGATCCGACACTTCGAAAAATGAAGTTAATGGCCAAAGAAGGACAAGGGCCATGAAGGGCGTGAAAATGACTCCCTAGGCCTCGAATGCTCTAATACCGTCGGGATCGGAAAAGAACAAGAGTTGACCAAGGGTGGTCCGACAGATAGATAGATGAAAGTAGAAGCAATGCCAGGACGCAGGTAAGGGCCTCGTGGTCGCCAAGGCACGCTCCCAAGTTGATCAGTTTTATGGGCCCACTTTTACAGTAGCCTTCTTGCGACTGAGCGTTATTTGGACGTCGTTGGTCTCGAGGGAGTCTTTCATTTCATCCCATTTTCTTTACTTTCTTTTCACTTCTTTCTCATTTCGATCGTCATCTTCATTATCTTCCAATTCAATATGGGCTTATGATGACGCGGTTTAGCACCGTACAAAGGGGATCACGATAACAGTGCCAGTTTACTTGTTACCATGACGGTTGAACTATTTCCATCTTCTTCTGTACCGGTATACCGTACGTATTTAAAAAATGAAATGACGTCTGTCTGCATTCCGAAACGACATCGCGTTTAAAGCGCTGGACGGTATTTCATTAGATTTGGCACAATCATTCTCAGATATATGACTGTATTTAATCTCAAAATGCGAAGGTTGGGGCAAAGTCATTGCAACCGTTTTCTTTCTTGCAGATACCAGCCCGGTTGGAAAATGCAACATATGGCTGAAAGGACGAGGTGGGAACTACATGTGTGGACATTGAAGAACACGCGAACATTGTGCCTCACATATTTATTATGGTAGTGTACAGGGCAATACTAGTTTCATGGTACAAAATAATTGCAGCCATTACAGTACTGCACAGCACACGTACAATTGACATGGCAAAACTGGGTCTAAAAGGCCCTCAAACTAGTCCCTTGCAACGTTTTACGTGCAACTCCGCGGACTGACGTTTTAGTTCCGGTTCGTATGCCCTGGCTCAAAATCATCGATGGCGATTATTCGTGACAGGAAGTAGTCGCTGTCCTGTTGCCAGCGAGCTAGGTGGTCGGAGCATGTTGCATATCGCATCCACCGTTGAACTTCCGTCAGTGCATGCGGTACCTACCGCGATGCGATTTTGCGCAGTTGCAGCTCTGTCCGCAACATCCTGTGAATGGTGCTTTTCTTGATATCACTTGCCTTTTTAGACTTCAGTAGCGTCCATCGTCTGTCTTCCTCGAGGAACTGCTTGATGACTGCACGTGCTACGTCGATCCGCACATTGACAGGTCGTCCCGAGCGTTGCTGATCACCAATTGCTACACACCCTTGCTGAAACTTTCCTGTCCACCATGCTGCTGTACGGTCTGGGAGGGCATTATTCCCAAGGCCTTCCACCAATTCACTTTGACATTCTCTCGCATTTCTCCCCCGGAGAACGGCTTTTCTGATGTATGCGCGCTGCTCAACACGGGTTACTTCCATCTCGCACAACGCTCACCACATGACCGATTTTACAGCGCTCCCTGTGCAACTACAAGCAATTACAGAGCCGTCTGATGTGAATACACACTGTGCCTGCATAGCTTCCACGCGACAAATAGCAGTTTGGGATCCGCTCATATATCTGCAGGGGAAAAAAGTTGCAGTTACTTTTGCCCCAACCCTCGTATGCAGCTGCAAATGAAATATTTGCAAAAGTAACATAATAATTCGCTCCTAAATCAGGTACTATGTTCACGTGAGCGTGACAGTGGCATACGTTTATTGATACAGAGGCGATAGCTGACACATTGATAATATATTGTGGTTTGCCGAGCGTGGTGAAAGTGCGTCGCCTGTGTAGAGGTTCTCTACATCAAAAATTTTTCTTAGTAAATAATCTTCCCTAACTGACCTCAGATTTCTAACAGGACAATTTCAAGAACGCTGAAGGTTCCAAAGCCACTCAAAAATCTGGGAGAAATTAAATCAAAATATACGATTTCCGATGTATATTTTAGTTTATACTTTCGAAATCCAACAACAATTTGAAATTCGAACTTTAATATATTAAACTCAGTTAAATATGGAAAATAACTATAGTCCCTACCAAACACATACCTGTAGGATTTGAAATAACTCCGATTTAAAGCGTTACAAGAAATGTTACAGATTTTGGACTTAGCTTTTTATATACCCCTATAGCAAACAGTTGTCGCCGAACTATCGGACGAAACCACCATTACGTCGGTTTGTTTTCATACGGACTTTTTTAATTGCTTTACGTCGCACCGACACACATAGGCCTACGTCTTAAGGTGGGTACAGACATGCGCGCCTATCTCCGTAACGTAACCACGTCGCGCGCCAAGGTTAAACGGGGCAATGTTACGCACCGCGGTTGCGAGGTAAACTTTTCTACCCCGCGCCGCAGGTCGTAACGCGTAACCTACCAGCGTTCCGCCAGTTGAGACAGTGCAGCTTTGAAAGATGGACTTAGCTGCAGCAGCCTATATTTATTTGCATTATGCAACTAAACGGAAACATAGGCGATGGTGGCAAACTCTGCTATATTCACGTAGAACTACACATGGTGGTTCAAATTTGCTGGCTGACATGAAGTTTCAGACAGTTAGTGGGCATTATAAACATTTTACTTGCTAAACCTGACCAAGGCGTCGTTTCCGTTTCCAACGCTTTGTGTTGATTTTTGTTTTCGAGTTCCGCGCAAGAGTATTATTGCTTAGGCAATCAAGTCGGAGGTTTAAATGTTTCAATATGGGTAAGTTTTTTTTACAGATAGGTCTTATGGCGACGATGGTATAGGAAAAGCCTAGGAGTGGGAAGGAAGCGGCCGTGGCCTTAATTAAGGTTTGTCTGCTGTGAAAATGGGAAACCACGGAAAACTATCTTCAGGGCTGCCGAGAGTGGGGCTCGAACTCACTATCTTCCGGATGCAAGCTCACAGCTACATGCCCCTAACCGCACGACTAACTCGCCCGGTAATATGGGTAGTGAAAGCATAGTAAAACAATTATTAAACACGTTTTTCATCAAGTGAAAATAAACAAGTGATTGACTGTAGCCGACCCTGCTCAGCGATTTTCAGGCCTGACGACGGTTTTCTGTACTTTAGTTTTACAATATTATATTAATACAGTATATAATATTTTACAACGGTGAACTGGCCGAAATACACATTTCATCTTTGAAAGAAAGTCGTAATTCTCTGCAGACTTCTTTTTTTCCCCTCCATGTCTTTCTATTACATTCATTTCGTGATCTGAATAATTCGGGGAGGGTGTGGAGGAATGTGCGGACTTATATTTAATTCATAAATTTAATCTATAACAACGCCTGAACTTCTGGGGCAGGAAATACCACTGTCTTATGCGTGTTGTACACCATTACATTTTGTCAGTTCAACATTTCACAAGAAATTTGTCAAATCTTGTCAAAGACTGTTCAACATTGCTGAAGGTTTGATAAGATTTGAAAAGATTTGGCAAGATTTGATAGCATTTCGTTTTAACATAGAGGAAAGGCAAACAGCTGTAGTTGTTGGACTAGCAGCGGGGTACAGTCTTATAAAGAAGAGAAACGCGCAATAAACCAGAATTTACATGGGCAAAAAATTAATGTTGTTATCTTCAACATAATTTTTGCAGTGTATTTACTGCCATAACATCATTTGTAGAGGTTAAGTTATACTGCATAGCTATACTCACATTAATTGAATAAAAATGACAGCAATGAAACGGAAATACGTATCTCATTACATGAAAACATATTAGAAATTCCATAATAATAATAATAATAATATTCCATGGGTACTAGAAGTGAAGAAGGATCTGGAAAAAGCCCAGATAAACCCAAATGACACCGCGGACAGAAACCTTTATAGGAAAAAAATTAATGGATGAAAAGTGCAACCAGAGAACGAAGTGAAAAAGAAGACTGGAGCAAAGTGGACAGAAGAACGAAAAAGGATCCACGGAGAAAGGATGAGAGCTGTTTGGCAACTCAGAAAACAGAATCGTTAGAGCTTTGCGTGATCCATTGGGTCCATACGCACATAATAATAATAATAATAATAATAATAATAATAATAATAATAATAATAATAATAATAATAATATGTGTCTTTCTTTCTTAATCCGTTTACCCTCCAGAGTTGGCTTTTCCCTCAGACTCAGCGAGAGATCCCACCTCATCAATTTGATAGGGCCTATAGTTGCTAAGAAGGATACCACATTCAGAGAGGCTATATCGGTGCAAGAGAGACTGGGAGTGACAGTACGATTTCTAGCAACCGGTGATTCAAACATTAGTCTGCAGTATCTTTTCAAAATATCCAAACAGTCGATTAGTGTTATCGTACCGGAATGTGTCAAGCTCTGATTGAAGTATTAGACGAAAATATAAACGTAAGTAAGGAATTTATTGCTGGTATATTCTAAGTTTCATACATCAAACATTTTCTATTTTAATTGCTTATTCAACACAGAAACACTACTTTGCAAGTCTAATCAAGTCCTGAAAATCCATATCCACATCGTGGGAATTGCCTACTGTATCTGACTCAGTGGACAGATTGGAGTTGGAGTGAGGAGAATTGGGTGTAGTAGTAGTAGTATTCGGTGAGGATAAGGAAGCTGATGGAGTGGGTGTTGAAACGGTGTAACCTTGAAAATGTGATGGGTTCAGCAGCTGATGAACATTATGTTGTGAAGCATGATGGGGATATTGGGGATATGTAGAGTGAACCGGAGAATGGAGTGGATGGGGAAAGTGGTCATTCCTTAAAATTTTGTTGAAATGCCCGGGATGGCTAGTTAGCCACAACATTTCCTTAGCTCTGTACATTTCAATAAAATGCAGTGTGTTTTGCTCGGTCGACAACATTTTTACTGATCAAGCAGGCAGAGGCAAATGTGTGTTACGCGCCGAGGTGCTGTGTACGTCCAAGCTTGCTGTAACTTCCGCGCGCGCAGCTCTTTGATGTGACGCGGAAAAACCGACAAGCAGTGGAACGCAGCGAACCTCGTTCCGTATCGTTCATGTTGCGGGCCAAGGTTGCGCGACGAGGTTACGGAGTACCGTCCAGACAGGAGCGCGACGCGGTTACGTTACGATGTTCTGTTACAAATCTGGACGCGCCTTTATGACGACGATAGGATTGGAAAGTGTTACGCATTTGTCTGGTGTGGAAATAAACCACGCGAAACCATCTTCAGGTTTACCGACAGTGGGATTCAAACTCACTATCCCCCGAATGCAAGCTGACAGCTATGTGCCCCAAACCACGTGGCCGCTCGTTCGGTACCGGCTTTGCTGTACGGGAGTGAACGCCGGGTGGACTCAGGATATCGGCTTCGTAAGTTACTGGTAACAAACGTGAAAGTACCGAGAATGATTGCTGGCTCAAACAGGTGGGAATAATGGCAAGAACATACTCAGAATGAGGAGATAGAGGGTTAGTTGGGAATAAACTCGATGTACGTGTTATCGGACATCGGCGGTGGGATCATGTGCGACGAATGAAGGAGGATAGGTTACCTGCTTGTTGTTTAAAGAGGCCTCATCGACCCCGGATAGGTTACCTAGGAGAATAACGACATTGGTTAGATCTAGTTTTATGATTTAATTATAACATATGTAGTACTAAACGATGTACATTCTGCTGTTTTGTTTCATGTTACTGACTTGCGAAATTATTTTTGTATAAATCGCGTAAAAAGTACACTGCTGGACTAATTGAGCTGAAATTTGATATGGATATGCCTCAGATATTCAATTCAAGTTCAAGTCTGTTCTAATGTTTCATTTACTGACGTTTTGAAAATGGCGACCATTAATATGTACAGTACCTGACAAATGTTTAAGATCACCGATGAAAAACAGTCAATGACCTCCTGGCCCTACATTTATTTGTACGAATTGGTCTCTAACATATTTTGTGGCTTATTCGTGCTTATATAGGCCCTACACATTATGAAACACAGACGTTGAAGTATCGAATGAAGTTTAAGAGTTGTAATTTTTCAAACATACTGATAACCTATAAAAAAAATACCCCACTTTACTACTACGACTAAAATTTTTTCATTCCTGCTTTGAAGGGGGATGCGGGCCTCTAGACAGCGACGCTGTCTCTCAGGCCGGGAAATTTGTTACGGTGAAGGAGATGCGCGGAGATGGTGAGGGGGTTGGCGGTCGTGGCCTATACTAGGAACTGTCCCGGCATTCGCCTTAGTGCAGGAGAATGGAAAGCCACGGAAAAGCCATTCTCAGTACAGCCGACGGTTGGGACCAGCCGTGAGGTCCAGTCCTGTCCCGTCTCCCGAATGCAGAGGCCTAGAGCCATGGCCCCTCCTCTGCTCGATTGGCTGGTCAGAGAGCAGAGCTGTTGGACCACGGACCAGCCGTGGCCACGTGTGGGCCATGAACCATTCTGTATCTACCGACCTACCCCACTTTTGTGTGTGAAAACCATCCTGTTCACTAAATTACTATCCAACAGACTGTATATTGACATAAAAGCCGAAAGATGAAAGATCTTAGTTAGGAATAAATTCGATGTACGTGTTATCAGGCATCGGCGGTGGGTTCATGTGGGACGAATTAAGGATGATAGGTTACCTGCTTGTTGTTTAAAGGGGCCTAACGTCTAAGGTCATCGGCCCTGGATAGGTTACCTACGAGAATAACGACATTGGTTAGATTTAGTTTTATGATTTAATTATAATATGTGTAGTACTAAACGATGTGCATTCTGCTGTTTTGTTTCATGTTACTGACTTGCGAAATTACTTTTGTATAAATCGCGTAAAAATTACACTACTGGACTAATTCTTTTCCAGATTTCGCACTTAAATAAGGAAAACTAACACTGTATTTAGAAATGTTTGAAAATCTTTGGAATGATCTACCGTCACGGAACTTGCAGTCCTCATGTAGTACAGCTTCGTTCCGTGAGAAGACGACGTCAAAAGAAGACGATATGGGTTAACAGATCCATTTCATTCCAAACTACCCCTTTAAACGGTAATGTAATGATTTCGCATCATCGTATCATGAAACAAAAAAAAAACCCAATGGCACTAAAGTACATTAATGGCATTGGCCTGCTAAGATGACTGCTGGCTAGCCAGATAGACTGGAGATATTGGAGTATTATATGGTTAGCGTGACACATTCTCGGCTGTATTGCTTGTCTTTCTTTCGTATCAAATAGCTCCTCACGAGGCTGAGTGAAACCTTCTAGGGCATAGTTCAGGATTCAAATCCATGAGGGAGCCAAATCGAAACCACGGCCACTAATAAAGAGGGAGACACACTACTCTTACATTACGATGATCGTGTCCTCGTACCCTCTAAAAGAAGAACCGGCAATTAACACGAGATACAGTTAACAATTATACAAAAAGCAACAGTTCTGGGAACTTCCAATATGGAAGATCTATAGTAACAGTGGTATCAGTATACCGCTCTCTTGAAAATCCACAGCTTGTTTCGAGTCATTCGACCGGTTCAGGAATGGAATGAATGAAGCCCCATCTAGCGGCGAGGATAAGAATTGTGCCGGCTGCCGAAGCCTGTTGCACTTTTCTCGGGCAATGATTAATGACTGACAGATGAAATGAAATGATATTGGCAAGTGTTGCTGGAATAAAAGATGACAGGGAAAAGTACCCGGAGAAAAACGTGTCCCGCCTTCGCTTTGTGAAGCACAAATGTTACATGGAGTGACCGGGATTTGAACAACGAAACCCAACGCTGAGAGGCCAACGCGCTGCCGCCTGAGCCACGGAGACTGCATTACCGCCCTCTTAACGGTATAGAAATGGCAATTCCTTGGAAACGGATTAATAGTACGTGTCTATAAACCCATCGCAACGAAGCTGTCACACTTATACTCGTACATCGTTACTATCTATCGGCCACCTCTTATGGGTGGAGAGGTGGGGACGGGTACAATACATACAGAGTATGTCCTACGTTTCGTAAGAAGGACTATAAGGGGAACTTCAGGGGCTCTCAGCTTAGGTTAAAGGCTAGGAAAACAACAGATAGGAAATCTGCCACCTGGGCGACTGCCCTAAATGCAGATCAGTATTGATTGATTGATTGATTGATTGATTGATTGATTGATTGATTGATTGAAATACGTCAGGTTGGCGACCATGGGACCCCTCCCTGGTCGAGACTGGTTTTCCGCTTACTTGTGTGAATATACTATATGGTGCCGTTTTTTCACTTGCCGTTATTACTTCGTGCACATTTCCTGCCGGAATAAGTACACCAAAACGTAGGAATATGAAGTTCCAAGCCCGTACCTTCCTCTTGAAAGGGCGTGGATTGTCATTACAGTCGTATGTTGTGCTTTTCAGATCTCTCTTACCAAGGGTATTTTTACATGAAGCAATGGATGTACGGGAAAGGCCCTTGTAGTTGTAGTGCATCATTGTGTAAATGCTACCTTTATTGTTTAGGACTCATTGTACAAGAATATTCTTATGCAGTGAGCTGTACTCACGCCTGCTGTTCTAGGTTATGAGATACTGTAAAAAAAAAATTCGCAGCTTTGTGTGTCCCGAACTTGAACTGCGTGTCCGAGATGGTATCTGGCCACAGGCGGAGCTGAAGAGCAGCACGCAAGCTGCTTTGTTGGTCGAATGATGCCAGACAATGTAGATCAGGAAGCGGGAAAAGAGACAGGACAGGACGTGTTAAGCAGGGCATCACGTGACACAAAGAAATATCCCTTAGAAAAGGCTCGCCAGCATGTCGATCGCTAAACGTTTTGTGAGCGAGAAATATTAAAATCCCTGAAAATCGAATAATGTATATTCCTTACACTCCTAGTACGCCTTGTTACGTTAATATCATTGATTGTTGTATATAGTGATGTAAGAAAATTGTTTTACGTCGCACCGACACAGATAGGTCTTACGGCGACGATGGGACAGGAAAGGGCTAGTAGTGGGAAGGAAGCGGCCGAGGCCTTAATTAAGGTACAGCCCCAGCATTTGCCTGGTATGAAAATGGGAAACCACGGAAAACCATCTTCATGGCTGCCGACAGTGGGGTTCGAACCTACTATCTCCCGAATACTGGATACTGGCCGCACTTAAGCGACTGCAGCTATCGAGCTCGGTGAAATGTTTTTAACATGTAATAAATGGGTCGAAAATCTAGCAACATATCATGTTTTGACATTACGCTTTAATAATGAAGAATGTCTCGATTAATTCTATAGCATTATTTTTTTACAAATGTCATTAGGTTAAAGCAAAAATATACCTTATTTTTAAAATTTACCTGTGTTTTTAAAAAGTAATTTCCAGTTATGTTTGCAAAATAAAATCATGAAACATTCGGTCGAATTGATTTATATGTAAAGCATTTTAATAACAAAATGAAGTCAAATGCGCGGTTTCATGATGATTTTAAAGCAACATAATCTATGACAGTAAAAAGTGATAAAGAAGACAAAATGACACGCTAGTCGGTAAAGCTTTGCCGTCCCTGGTCTAGATGGTGGTGGTGGCGGCGGCGGTGATGATGATATTTGTTGTTTTAAGGGACATAACTTCTAGTTCATCGGTCGCCGAAAAAGGGAGGAAACGTTTATGTAAATTCTTGTTATGTAGTTCAGTTGAGGTGTCTGACATGACGTCACACGTGTACCATTTTGTTGACGCAATAATAATAATAATAATAATAATAATAATAATAATAATAATAATAATGGCTCATGATGTGGTTTACTGTAGTCACGTCCTAGTTCGTGAACCATGGGCAACGGTTGAGTGGCCTAGTAAGTGGTCCTGAGAGTCGGGATACCAGTTGTTATGGAATGGGAGTGGGCATATCGGACATATTCTGAGTCATGGCCCTCTTTGTGCTTGGACGGCTAGGACTATACAATCCACCGGTGGTCCCCAACCCGTTAGAGGAGAGATCCACACTTGGACTATGTGCAAGTAGGGTAGCATCCTGCTTAATGAATTTACCGAGCTCAGAACATTTTAAGCAAGCCTCGGGCATATGGCAGTAGCGGAGTCCCACTCCCATTTGACAGGCGAGGGACTCCTTGGAAAAAACTGGGCGAACGAAATAGAATTCGATGGGGAACTATCAATATTAATGGGGCTTATGGAAAAGAAAGTAGAACTGGCTGAGTCAGTAAAGAGGATGCATCTGGGTGAGCTAGGAGTAAGTGGTATTCGAGTAAGGGGAGATAATGAGGAAGAGATAGGAGATTATAAAGTGTACTTGACGGGTGTTAAAAAGGGAAGGGCAGAGTCTAGGGTAGGGCTGTTTATCAGGAATACCATTGCACGCAACATAGTTTCTGTTAGGCACATAAATGAGCGAATAATGATGTGGGTAGATTTGGCAGTTGGAGGAATTAGGACGAAAATTGTCTCCGTGTATTCACCATGTGAGGGTGCAGATGAGAATGAAGTTGACAAGTTTTATGAAGCATTGAGTGACATCGTAGTGAGGGTCAACAGCAAGGATAGAATAGTGCTAACGGACGATTTCAATGCGAGAGTTGGAAATAGAACTGAAGGGTACGAAAGGGTGATTGGTAAATGTGGGGAAGATATGGAAGCTAATGGGAATGGGAAGCGTTTGCTGGACTTCTGTGGTAGTATGGGTTTAGCAGCTATTCACCGCTACACATGGGTACCAGATCCATCATAGACTATATCTTAACCGACTTTGAATTCAGGAAGTCTGTTAGGAATGTACGAGTTTTCCGGGGATTTTTCGATGATAGAGGCCACTATCTGATCTGTAGTGAACTATCTCTAGGCCTAGGATAGATGTAAACGTAAAAGAAGGCTTATCAGAAATGGCTCCAAACAAGGGCCGGTGGAGACGGAAATGTACGTAGATGAAAGAAACAGAGCGAAACAAATAGTTGTTTTATCCAAAAATAATTCATGGGAAGATTTTGGTAATAACCTGGAAAGGCTAGGTCAAGCAGCAGGGAAACCTTTCTGGACAGTAATAAAGAATCTTAGGAACTGAGGAGAAAAGGGAAATGAATAGTGTATTGGGTGATTCAGGTGAAATCATAATAGATCCGAGGGAATCACTGGAGAGGTGGAGGGAATATTTTGAACATCTTCTCAACGTAAAAGGAAATCTTCCTGGTGGTGTTGCGAACAGCCAAGCTCATGAGGAAGAGGAAAATTATGTTGGTGAAATTACGTTTCAGGAAGTGGAAAGGATGGTAAATAAACTCCATTGTCATACAACAGGAATAGATGAAATTAGACTTGAAATGGTGAAGTATAGGGACCGTGCGCGCACGAGATTTTTAGTAGCTAGCGCCCCTAACGGGAACAGCTGCAGTCGTTTGATGGGGCACTCACGAGACCATTGACAGTGCAGTTCATTACAACCAGGGCAGTTAGTTTTGACTTGTGATTGTAAAATAAAGAGGTAAAGCCGGACAATAATGGCTTCGACTGTAGCAGCGACCGCTATAAATTATGTAGGGTTTCAGTCAGTGCAACACTCAGATTATTTCCGGGAATCCGCGCTAAAGGAAGGTGAAGATTTAAATAGCAGTAACCATGTCTTTGACGTGAAGGAAAGGTTAGGGCAAGAAATGTACGGCAAGTGTCTAAGGGAAATGAGTATTAATGTCACCATACAACGTTGAAATCAAGGTATTTACTATATTTTATTCCTACTTCGGGAAATTGTTAATTATTTATTCACATTAACTTTAGTTATAAATTATTGAATCATTGCGCGGGGCCATTGCATACACTGAGTCCTGTAAGAGTTGTAATCATGAATTTAGAGTCGGATGCCTTTCCTGAAACACAATTCTTTCAACTTAAAATCGCACTTCAGTGACACTGGGGTTCAAACCACGGTCACTAAAGTCAGAGGCTAGCAGCTAAGCTAACATAGGAAAAGCAAGCCAATTTTTCTCAGTTATTCTACTGTATTATAAAGGAGGTAGCGAGCGGCTTGCTTCAAGTTCCGGCGACTGTAGTTCAAATCCCGACAGAATTTCACTTTATAAATAATGAGTGAGGAAGGACAACCGACCCGCAATTCATGGCGACAACTTCTTCTTGAGTGTACTTCCCCTGCAGGCGGATTAAGCTGTGAATGATGATGAGATGGTTCAAAGATTATAACAAAAATATTTAATTCCTAAAGGTGATGCGATAAATAATTCCTCATTATAAGTATTTTTATTTATTTTCACGTTGACAGTAACAGGAACATTGTTGACGGTGATTGTGGATGCAAAGCAGGTCAGTCGAAACGCTGTAAGCACATTGCTGCTTTGTGTTCCTTTATTAACTCCGAGAGGGACTCCTCCAAAACAACCATAGTGCAACAATGGAAAAAATAAACCTAAGTGCGCTCGTAAGGATCTATGTTCGAAAGGAAAGAAGATAGCAGAACTGTTGAAACCATACGTCTACATTGCTGAACAAACAGAATCAAGCACTTTCAATAAAACTTGTTTGTACCAACGAGTAAAAACATATTGAGTGTGCCCTCACTGATATGCTTAAAGCCGAATGTGAGAGTGAAAATTACGTGGTGGCAAGTTCCATTCTACAAAAAATTATAGATGATGCTGTAGAACGTAACGAAATTGAGGATTTGATCAAGTGTCTGAACGAAGTACAAAATCAGAATACCCATGCAGTCCATAGGTGCTATTTTGTTACAAAAAGGTCCGCTGTTAAATTCAATCAAACCTGTGAATTATCTCGATTTCTTGCCTCAATATGTGCAACTATTTTATATCTCATATGTTACAGTTACAACAGAACAGATGTACAAAATCGCATTTGACACAAGGTTTCAATATCGCTGTGCTGCATGATTCAAACAAAGAAAATTACGCTTATCTGCCAGCCAGCAAGCTGATCAGATTAAGACACTGAGAAGTGGTGGTTACGATCAGCTTTCAAGGTCATTTCTAATTTCCACATCCCTTAACACTCCTGCGATGAGGTACGGTAGGAACACTGAACAACTTGCGGTGGCTGAGTACTGCAAACTCAATGACTGTTTTGTAAAACAGGTGAGAGTGTGTATCAAAGTAGAGCACACATTGCTGTGTTCGAGTCCAAACGGGATAGTATTTCATCCCAGTGATTTTTCTCTCCTGGAAATTGTGTCCTTTTTCGTGTAAAGGAAAGCCTATTATTCAAGATAAACGGAGCAATGTACCGTATTTGTATGTGATACAACAATAATATTAGAGATAGTCACGTCTACTACACCCAAGTGCAGATATCCATGTATGTTTTGAACATCAACTTATGTGAAATGTTTGTATATTCTCCTAAAGGAAGTATCACTGAAAATTTCAAGGCATGAGCAATTCCTGTGTACTGCCATTCCCTTACTGGAAAGGTTTTATTTTCAGTATTATCTGCCATTAATTCGGAATATGTCGTTACGGGTACCGGTAGTGTCACATTGAAGGGCACGTGTATGCACTTTTATCTTTTTATTTTGCTCACTGACGTACTTCAAAGTTTTCAATGCAGAGAACTAACAGTAACAAAGATACATTTTATTCGGTCCCAGGCGCTATCAGGGGTTGAGGAGACATTGCTTTCTCTTTTTTGGCTAACGTTGAGAGGCTTACCATGCTGTAAAACCCACCTTATGTCTCATAATGAAACAGGGTGAACACAACGAGGCTAGTTCATTTTAATTTGAAGCAGAAGTCCCCTACAATAAATGTTAATGTCAATTCCTTGCTGGGAGATGAGTGAAAGTTTAGTTTACTTTTACTCGTTCGACTCTCCATTCTTTCAGTTAACACCGTCATGAGCTAACTCGAGCGCTGGCTTGCAGCTTACCCCATCAAACGTTTTCTGAAGTAGTCGCAAGAGCGCACAACTCGCCATTCGCACGGTCCCTATAGTGAGAAGGTAGGGATGAAATGGCTTGATGGAGTAGTAAGATTAGCATGGGGGTTTTAGTAACGTACCTTCAGATTGAATAAAAGCAGTAATTACACCTATCTATAAGCAAGGGAACAGGAAGGATTGTAACAGCTATCGAGGTATTTCATCGATTAGTATATCAGGCAAAGTATTCACTGGCATCTTGGAAGGGAGGGTGCGATCAGTGGTTGAGAAGAAGCTGGATGAAAACCAGTGTGGTTTCAGACCACGCAGGGGCTGTCAGGATCAGATTTTCGGTATACGCCAGGTAATTGAAAAATGTTACGAGAGGAATAGACAGCTGTGTTTATGTTTCATAGATCTAGGGAAAACACATGACAGGGTACCATACTGGGGGACTATGGAATTAAAGGTAGATTATTAAAATCAATCAAAGACATTTATGCTGACAATTGGGCTTCAGTGAGAATTGGTGGTAGTATGAGTGCTTGGTTCAGAGTACTTAACAGGGGTTAGACAAGTCTGTAATCTTGCACCTTTGCTGTTCGTAAGTTTACATGGATCTCCTGCTGAAAGGTATAAAGTGGCAATGAGGGATTCAGTAAGGTGGAAATGTAGTAAGCAATCTGGCCTATGCTGACGACTTGGTCTTAATGGCAGATTGCGCTGAAAACCTGCAGTCTAATATCTTGGAACTTGAAAATAGGTGCAATGGGTGTGGTATGAAAATTAGCCTTTCGAAGAATAAATTGATGTCATTAGGTAAGAAATTCAACCGAATTGAATGTCAGATTGGTGATACGAAGCTGAAACAGGTAGATAATTTCAAGTATTTAGGATGTGTGTTCTCCCAGGATGGTAATATAGTAAGTGAGATTGATTCAAGGTGTAGTAAAGCTAATGCAGTGAACTCGCAGTTGCGATCAATAGTATTATGTAAGAAAGAAGTCAGTTCCCGGACGAAACTACCTTTACATCAGTCTGTTTTCGGATCAATTTTGCTTTACGGGAGTGAAAGCTGGGTGGACTCAGGATATCTTATTCATAAGTTAAAAGTAACAGACATGAAAGTATCGAGAATGATTGCTGGTACAAACTGGTGGGAACAATGGAAGGAGGGTGGTCGGAATGAAAGGATAAAGGCTAAGTTCGGAATGAACTCGATGGACGAAGCTGTACGCATAAACCGGCTTTGGTGGTGGGGTCATGTGAGGCGAATGGATGGCAATAGGTTACCTAGGAGAATGATGGTCTTTGTTATGGAGGGTAAGCCGCCTTTGCCCCAGGAATTAACCTGGTACTCATTTTTGGTGTAGGCTGAGTGAACCTCAGGGCCATATGCACCTCCGGAAGTGGAAATCTCGTTTCTTTTTACGACTTCCTGACGGGGATTCGAACCCACGTCCTTCTGGGCGAACCGAGCACGCCTTAACCGCCTCGGCCAGGCAGCCTCTCCCGAACGTAGCGTTTTAGGTAAAAGAAACATGACTACGGCGAGATAACCCACCAGCTGATAATTCATATTGTGCTTTTGCTGCCCGCTGCTGTGATATTTGGGTTCCATTTCGTTGACTTATATATGGCATAAATTTGTGACTAATTTTGAGGGTCTTTAATGAGGTCTATTCTTCCTCGGAGAAGAAAAGATAAGCAGATTTAAGTGCCATTCTCGGCCATCGTTGAAGTGCTTTTGCGTGGTATTCCACAGGCATTGGCGTACAGGGAATTCATAAAAGTAACGTGAAAGAAAAACCACACTCAGTATAGCTGTTCTCGGCATTGAGATTCGGATCATGGATCTTCGAACGGTACGGCACTCAACTGTATCGGAAAGTGTACTTGAAAATGGTTTTGTGCTGATGATTAACGGCATTAGGTCTTCAAAATTAAACGGTAAAATTAAATGTTATGTATTATATACCAACCGTCTGTACCAGTAAGGTATGCACTAGGGGCTTCAGGCCTGAAATTGCATGTAACGGAAATTGACTGCCCCAAAGGTAGAGACAGCATGTTTGCAGTCCTTACAGTAGCTAGTGTTGGGATAGGCACCATGTGGCGTACGCGCGGGCGTGGGCGAGCGGCAGCATGACAGTGAGGTATTGGTTGAGCCCTGTTTCCCTTTTCATGAACTCTTCCGGGCGTGTTTGTTCAGGAAATGATTGTCGATTCTGGATAGATCCAACAGCACTTACCGGTATCGTAATTATGTTAAACGTGTACATACAGTTTCTCGTACTGGACAATCTGTTAAAATCTTGTTTCTTTTTTTATGTATGAGACAGTTATTTGGTTGTAAATTACCGCCGCATTTTTCCTTTTCAGTAATAAAGTGAATATCTGGACAGTTTTGCTATTAACAGCTTATTACTACTGTACTGTAATTCGAGGCTGCTTTCAGGAGCTTCCGATTTCCTTTTTTCGTTACTTTTGAGTCCTGTTACGAGTTTGACTGTGTTTCTTGAAACAACTAACCCATGTAAGCTTCTATCACGTCCTCAGAACGACAAAACTATCACATATTGTGCATTTTTTAACAGCAGACCTGCTTATGGAAGATAACCCCTACCAATGAAGTATGCACAAGAACAAGATTATGCTGGGGATATCTGCGTAAGGAATTGCATTTTTGTCTAAACTATAGATATGATTTAGTTATTCCCCATCACAGAAATGAAAATACCTACTGCACAGCGTTATTGATTTGTGGAGTAATTGCATTTTAGCCAAAATCACTTTAATTTGTGATTTTCTGTGCTTGCTTTTGCGAATAAAAAGCTTGCAAGATTTGACCTTATGAGAGTACTCCCGTAAATATATTTTTAAAGTTGTATATATTCCGCAGGTTAAATGTTACTCATTTGGCAACACTGTCAGGGTGTGAACGTAATACGCGTTAAAGGGCTGCTTGAATAGATTGTTTCAAGTCTCCAATGGAATCTTTCAGAAGGTCAAAGTTTTTTTTCGGTGGAGACAGTTGCGTTCTTGGAAAAAAATGTTATGCAATGCTCACTGTTAATTCGGTAGTTCAGTGACGACGTGGTACGCACGCACTATCAAGCTGGGGGAGAAAAATCGATTTTATTTTCTGCTTTCAACTGCGTGCTGTTTGTGCGTACCACTTACTACTTTAGACATCCACAGCGCCTGCGCTGATGAATTTGTGCGAACTTCACCGATACGGTTACCACCGGAGCCACAAGAGAGCAGCATCGTATGTTCATCGTTTCAGTAAAATAGACATGCGACACCTTACGGTGGTCTGGCTAACTACTTGACATAAGCAACTCCACGTGGTTTTCAAGGAAGCCATGTGCTTCCGATGGAAATTAGTCAGGGTCGCCAACCCAACGTTTCACTCTCTCATTGTGCAAGGCGAAGAACGGTCATTCCGTGGACAACACGGATTGTAGGCATCCGACAAGCCATATAATAATAATAATAATAATAATAATAATAATAATAATAATAATAATAATGGGCGAGTTGGTCGTGCATTTAGGGGCGCGCAGCTGTGAGCTTGCATCCGGGAGATAGTGGTTTCACACCCATTTTCACACCAGACAAGTGCTGGGGCTGTACCTTAATTAAGGCCACGGCCACTTCCTTCTCATCCCTAGGCCTTTCCTATCCCATCGTCGCCATAAGACCTACCTGTGTCGGTGCGACGTAAAGCTAATAATAATAATAATAATAATAATAATAATAATAATAATAATAATAATAATAATAATAATAATAATAATAATAATTGGGGGTTTGCCTATTCTCCTATCGGGGGCATCGTATATGGTTATTTATTTATTTATTTATTTATTTATTTATTTATTTATTTATTGTTTTGACAGATACAAATCCAGTAATTAGAAACATATATGGTGTATACAATTCATTAGAATATTAATGATACTTAACTACATAATTACACTTACTGTAATTACAACTGCATGAATAATTTACATTCGTGTTAGTCACGTTAATATGCAGTAACGGTAGTAAGTCTTGCTCAAGCTTAATGATAATCTGCATGTCAGCGCTACAGGTGAATTTGGGAAGGGAAAAAACTCATTAAACTTACAATGTAAAACAATATCTTTGAACCTATATCTATAATTTAATTTACAAGCTTGCAAAATGATTTAAAAAATAATGTACAAGAAAATATATCATTGTCGTACACAACTCATTATATATATTTCCAAGCAATTTAGCAAAGGTGAATGTTTATGATGTTCAGTTCTACATCGTGGTAAGTGGATTAATATGAATTGAGGACGCTGAGAAGAGAGAGGAACTTGTAATTTACATTCTGAAATTAAATGTGGACTACCAACAAGATTGTAACACAATTTATACGTAGTCAAAAGAGCTGTTTTCTTTCGCCTACTGGCTAGAGTCTTCCAAACAAATGATGCGAACATGTCGAGGTAGCTGGCATACTTCGGGTATACATTCCTGTGATTTTGTACTAAAGAAATCTCAGAAAATTACTCTGCACCATTTCAATAGCTGCTTTGTATTTGGAGTGCCAAGGATTCTAAATTACGGTAGCATATTCCATCCTGCTTCTTAAAGATGAGTTGAACAGTAGCAAAATACTATTCGGGTTAGTGAAGTCCTGAGAACATCATCTGATAAAACCTAACATTTTATATGCAACAGCAACCAAATCGTTAATGTGAGAATAGAAAGTTACTCTTGAATCGAATGTTACACCTGAGTCCCGAGTTTAAAATGTTATATTCAAACTAACTTTAGCCTGTTTTCTAGTAGCTGTAATAACAGAACATGTATTAATGTTGAAGTGCAGGCGATTTACTCTACTCCATTCTAAAATACTATCAAGTTCTTTCTGTAACTTTTTACAATCCTGTACTGATTTGAATTATTTTTAAAAGCCTTGCATCATGGGCGAAAAGTGTAATATTAGAATGAGTTATACACAATTGATCAGCAATAAAAATAATAAAGGACCGAGGTTCGAACCTTGGGTAACCCCGGATTGAGTGTAATTGGTGAACTTGTCATATCCTATGTATGAAACAAATTGCTTGTAATTATTAAGATAGAATGCAAACAAATGTATATATACAATTTGCTTTATGTCGCGTCGCACCAATACAGATATTCTTATGGTGACAATGGGATAGGAAAGGGCTAAGAGTGGGAAGGAAGCGGCAGTGGCATTAATTAACAATCTGTGTCGGTGCGACGTAAGGCCGTATTGAAAAGAAAAGAACATACTTTGCACAGTTCTCAGAATAGGCAGAGGGGGGAAAAAAAAACTCGCAAAACTCGCGGTTATCGACCTGTCATCGTCACATTATTGTTCACCGTGTTTCATTATCGTTCGACCTGAGGATCTGCTTTTACTTAAACCTATAACAAATGCCCAGAGATTATTGATATCTTACCGGGGAGAGGGAGGGCTCGCGGGACTTGTCCGGAAGCAGATTAGAAAAACAAACTAAGCGCCTAATTGGAGACTGTCAGGCTAATTGGGGAGGATGGTAATATAGTAAGTGAGATTGAATCAAGGTGTCGTAAAGCTAATGCAGTGAGCTCGCAGTTGCGATCAACAGTATTCTGTAAGAAGGAAGTCAGCTCCCAGACGAAACTGTTTTCAGACAAACTTTGCTTCACGGGAAAGAAAGCTGGGTGGACTCAGGATATCTTATTCATAAGTTAGAAGTAACAGACATGAAAGTAGCAAGAATGATTGCTGGTACAAACAGGTGGGAACAATGGCAGGAGGGTACTCGGAATGAGGAGATAAAGGCTAATTTACGAATTAACTCGATGGATGAAGCTGTACGCATAAACCGGCTTCGGTGGTGGGGTCATGTGAGGCGAATGGAGGAGGATAGGTTACCTAGGAGAATAATGGACTCTGTTGTGGAGGGTAAGAGAAGTAGAGGTAGACCAAGACGACGATGGTTAGACTCGGTTTTTAACAATTTAGAGATAAGAGGTATAGAACTAAATGAGGCCACAACACTAGTTGCAAATCGAAGATTGTGGCGACGTTTAGTAAATTCACAGAGGCTTGTAGACTGAACACTGAAAGACATGACAGTCTATAATGATAATGTATTAATGTATGTATGTATGTATGTATGTATGTATGTATGTATGTATGTATGTATGTATGTATGTATGTATGTATGTATGTATGCATGTATGTATGTATGAATGTAAGTAAATTATATTTTAACTATTTTTAACGTCTTGTTAGTCGAAAAATCCTTATTATTTTATTTCATTAAAAGCAGCAAGTATTAGTTCTGATTACAATAGATTAATTCTCATGTGGTGGGGGCGTGATTAGCTCAATGTCTTAGCTGCTGGTTTCCACCCGGAAGGCTGTGGTTTGAATCCCGGTCGACCTTTGGTTGAAATTATCATCTGAAAAATCACGTGGTATCAGGAAGGGCATCCTTCCTTAAACTAGAATGAGCCTCTGTGGCCCCAGCGACCCCAGAAATAACTTGGATTCGCTGAAGAAAATTCCGTTTAATAACTCATTCTCAGTTCTACACATCTCTTTCCCATCTGTATAATTTTGTCAGATTTTTCTTGTTTCATTGCAGTATTTTGTAGTTCATTCAATAACATTAATCATAATTTTACGAGTTGACCTCTGCTTGATATGACAGGATGATTGCTGAGGAATTCGTATTCCAATAGAGATCATACGACAAGTGACGAGTTGAATTTATCATTTCTGTCTTGCAGTTGTTCCATTTTTACTTCCTGACTAGTCGGTTTTGATTTCTAATTTCGTAATCTGAACGTAAAAAATTGAACCATGTGCACCGCTCCCGCGTTCAGGTGGGGATACACGAGTTCCAGACTAGCTCTTAATAACGATTCCATCTACCTAATATTAATGGGTTGTGAGTTCCGCGTGAGAAAGTACACCGATGGCCTATGGTAAATCCCAACCTACGTAGAAGAACGTCTTCAACACGCTATCAGTCGGATACCATACTTGCATGTTGCCGAAATTTATCATAAATTTCAGGTTATTACAGCTTGTCAAGAAATTTGTACATGTCATCGTCAAAATCGCAATCAGAAATAGTCATTATAGGCTTATATCTAACACTTATTCTAAGTAGGCATTAAAAGAATTTTAATATTTTCACTGCTCAGCTTTTATTAATAAATCAGTCTAAGTATGATTTGAAAATCACGTAGAGTATCTTCAGAAATTATTTTATACAATGTGGCTGGTTTCATACGCAAACAGCATCTCTAAGTGCCGTAGCTATGTTGCATTGAAAGAAAACAGGTTCGGAAAACCTTTAACAAATAAACGAAATCAGGCCTCATTCATTGATACGCTAATCCTGGCCTGTCTAAGAATTGTATCGTAATTAAGTAGTATCCATGAAAATTAAATGAAAAGGAAAAAAATAAATTATATATAATCAAGTAAAATTATTCAATATAGTTGTAATAATCAGATGCATCCAATTGGTTTAAGTAAACCAAAACTATACTCCCTACTATATACAATATTTCAAATTGGGATTTCGATTAAGAATGTGAAAAACGCAGTTACGATAGCCAATAATTAATCAATTAATTAATTAATTAAGATCTGGAATCTTTCCGTATTGAGCTGGATTGCTCCTCAAATTTACCGAAATTCAATCATTTGAACCTAAATTCACATGTGACTTGAGAAATGCACATCACTTGGCTGAAAACTTCACATCAATGTCCATGCACAGTAGAAAAATCGTGTGAGAAAATAATGTTTGTTCTTAAGGATTTTCACTAGTTGAGGTTTCAAGTTTTCATAATGTTTTATGTTTCATATTAACTGACCTCCATATAAGCAAATCTAAGTCCACTTTAAGTCGTAAGTAATCTCAAATTAATTCTATCGTAAGGCTTATGTGGCTAAAATCATTCAATTATTTTTTTAATTCATGGTTGAAATTCAATTAAAGTGCGCATATGGCTTAATATAGCATTACCAAGTGTATTTAACTAACCTTCCAACGAATAATACCATAGGTGGAAAAATTGACACATTAGAAGAAAGACTAAGTTACCAGTGATGTGTCAAACTGCTCCCATAAAATCATAAGTTAAGTTGCCGTATGTGAGAATACATGAAAACGATCGTAGATATGTCAGTGAAGGCCTAAATATTGACGTAATTGGCCTCTCGGCTCTTCTGATGATCCTACATACTCAATTAATTCTATACTGATGGCATTGAGATCGTATCCTAATCTATATTATATATTAGGGAATAAAAATAGCAATTGAAAACAGTACGTTTCAACATATACCTTAGCATGTGCAATTTACACATACTACCATCTCTCGAAGAATACTATGACCAACTTCCTAAATAACAATAACTATCACCATCATAATCTACTATCAACTCATATCATTATTTCATTCATCATTTATCACTTCAATTATCGCGTAGCATTCATATTAGTGCGTCTCAAAGCACTCGTTCCATCAAATACGCAGCATATGTGCCATAACCTACACATATAAAACCATTATCATTACTGTCATAGTATCCAAGAACAGCACATCATAATATTAAACTGTGCTACCATATTTTGTCGTAAACATCCCCTAAATACGATCTCTACACTTGTTATTTTGTTAAAGCCATCACGCATGTATATTAACCTCCGCTTAATACTCTAACACTTCACTGACAACGATTTAAAAAAAATATCAATCACTTCTCCAACACCATATTGACAAACTTGCGAACGACATTCACTGGTACTTTACACCTATGTATGGGATTTACGGTAACTTCAGATGAATACCTATTTCCTTGTAACTACACTTGTATATTAACTACGCACACACAATGTCATAATGCACATCACATATTAACCAAAAGAATAAAGGTTTCTACTTACGACACGACTCATAGGGGACTTAACTTTGCTTATTGGGTGGTGACTTCCATCTCGCTGTTGTTCGTCAGGAATGGTAGGCTTCGCTCCATGGTTCGGCTTAGGTAATCGGGTCCATCTCGTCCTCTCAGCTGATTACCACCCTCCTGGGTCATCAATCTCGTGAAGCGCCACCATAGCCGGAGTAGTCTCTGCCTCAGCTTCTTAGAACATCATAGTGGTCTTCATTACGTCAGGGACAGAATAACACAAGGCATTAGTTAATTTATACATGTTGTAATCTGTTTCGTAGTGCTAATGAGAAAAGAATATATGTATTCTAGTCCGTATAATTTGCTTATAACAGCTCTAAATGTCCTCTTATTTTCAGCTGCCTTGCTCGCCGAACAGATGTAAATTTTACGTGCTTTTGGAATTGCACTTTATATCCCGTTGAATTCTGCTTTCTTCACGTTGTGCAGTATCGGGCAAATATAATGTTCCGAGCCCAACCGTGACGTAGTACAGAACCAACTTGACGTTTTCTTACAGCTGGTCTATAATCTCACGTATATGTGTCAACCTACAGCTGACGTTAAGCGGGCTATCGCAGATTTAATCTCTTCAGTAATTGATTAAAGAATCCGATAAATAACTGGTTTCTTTACACGACTCCGTCCTTTCTTCGATGCAGTGCTGGATTGAGATTTTGTTCTAATGGAAGTCTTTTTTCAATAATCGGTTTTAAATAATCCGCTCTCGTCATTCTTTCGCACCGCCTTCTAAGAGTGGTTCTTTCCGTGATTGCCGGTTGAAATTATTATCTTTTCGGCTCGTACCACTGTTATTTGCTTTTATATTGATACATTAATAACTGGAACGCCATTTTTGTTCCTAATACTACAACTATAGAACGGTGAAATGGCACACATGAGAGAATCGGAATGCCAAAGCCGAGTGGTTAGATCTCGAGTTGTGATGGCTTTTGACAGTCGTCCCGAGTGTAGGTTTTCACCGGGCCTTGTCCCCTTGTCGAAAAGTCTTGCTAATAACAGTTTTACTATTAAAAGCAACTCCTAAGTTTCACACACACCCAAAGACATGCAGCTGATAGCCATGATTTCCTCAACTACCCTAAAAAGCAACTTAGAATATTCCACATTTGATCTACCCTTTTAGAGTAAGACTTGCATATAATCTCCTAATCGAATCATCTTATGTGTGAAGCGTCGGGTTTCTGTTATTTATCATATTTTCTTGTAGAAGTTGACGTCACAAGAAGACAAGCAAGAGTATTATAAATCTATCCTTTATTAATTGGGAATGCCACTGTGACCAGGACTACGTATTTCATTGTAGATTTAGGGCCTATGATAACTTGTAATCGATTTTTTTGACGTAGAGTATGCCTATCGCTTCGTTCCAGTTCCTTGGTAAAAATCCATGTGTCCCACAGAATGTTCACCAGACTTCCTTCAATAATTTCAAAACTATAAACGCACTTGGAAGAGAAAGGTCGAAAATATCTACCCAAAATAGTGACATGATAGCAGGTATCGGGAGGTGTTATACGCGAGATATATTGATATCGGTAATTTCTAAGAGAAAACTTTACCAAGTACGTAAAAGGTTGTGAAATACCGTAGTTGAAAATTTCCTAAATGTCTCAGTATCTGAATTTAAAGAAGGTACAAGCGAGTCCCAATCGAGTAGGTCTTACCTTACTGCTCTCCTCTAGCCTAAAGAGATAGATAAGTCGGAAAATAACGTGATTTCGCAACATTCAAAAGAGGAGAGCCCAGTCAGAAGGAGAAAAAATAGTCTCTCTCTAATCATTAAACTATGCGTATTTACTTTTTCTAACACCCATCCAACACCCGCGCAATATTTTCTACGCCTGAAGGATCTGCGGCCCTTGCTCCGACACAGCCTCCGCACATTGCTTGTTATATGTCTCGTTTTGGTTAATTGCATGTTTAGAATTAAAATGTATATTTAAACACCCATTAAGACATATTTTTAAAATATCATGCATGTGTCCAAAACTTGTGGAGTATATCAAAGATTCAAATTTAACCTGTGAATCTAAGTTTGCCTTACTCAACACAGCTTTCTGGAAATAATTTAGCCTTGCGATAATCTTTCGCCTTCCATTCATACAAATACTGACCGCGATACACGTACAGATGTCCATGGCTCAGTATTTGCACTCCTTTGGATGATTGTTAATGTAGACTTAGTCCTTTTCCTGTGGTTAATCAGTAATCAAGTCGTCCTATTTCTGGAGCTGTTTCCATTCTTCCTATTTTCATATTAAAAACTGTTGCCTATAAAATGAAACGTATATCATAATAAAATGATTAATTCGTAATTCGTGTGCTTTCCAGCTGCGTCATTGTGAATTTCCTTGACCTTCAAGCGGTCGAAGTAATGGAGTGAAATCACTTGTCACAACGTTTCTCACCAGTTTCCTGTCGTGACTTCTTCAGCTTACGGAACAAAAGCTTCTCACTCTTTCTTCTGTATTTGTCTGAACTGTGTACATTTTATTTCTCTTTGTGAACTATTTCACGTGTGTATGATTTTAATGCATGAACAATAATACCATTTCAGCTGCAGATAGAGTATTACCGGTATACAGCTAGTCCTGAAGATAAATTAAGTTTATCAATCTATCTTCTTCCTTTTCATGCAAACAACGAAAGTAGAATCCATAAAAGAAACAGATGATTATGAACCTCAGAGTTGTCAGTGGCTGGGGTTCTCAAATGTGTAAATTAATTCATCAGACGTACTTGTTGAGGAAATTTGTCCTATTGTTGTAACCTTCAGAGGTTATCCATAAAAACGTAAGAAGGTAGAAACGTGGAAACGTAAAAAGTCGTATTAATGAGCTAGTACAGACGGAATCTACCGTCTTTTATCCGTCTCTTCCCTTCTGCCTAATTTATTATAGCAGCTGTGATTGTGTAATGAGCTAAAAATGCTAGGTTTTAGGGTGTATTGAACGATGCAGCGAGCAATATTTGGACAGCAAGTTGTTATAGCACTGTAGTAATGTTAATCTCAACTGAGTGAGGGAAATCTACTGGAATGCGTACTGTTCGGTAAGTATACTGTATAAGTTCTAGGTAGTGGGTACTCAAGGTAGGTTTCATAGCGCAGCACTTTGCTCTCAGCAAATAAAACCTTTTTAGACGGTACTGGGTTGTGACTGCTGCGTAAATAATACAAAGAACGGAGAATTAATAAAATTATGACGCTGAGCACTACTTCTCAATTAGCGCTAGAGTGTCCAAATTAATGGCGTCTGTGCAATATCTATGTTTCTTTTTCTTTGTGATTTAGTGCATACCGAAGAAATTTTCCTGAGTCATTCATTCAGTCCGTTACACTGCCTCAGAAGTAATTATTTACTCTGAATCAACAGAGTAGTGAAATCAGTAATAACAACGACGAAACTTAAAATTATTACCGTATGTGTTCAACTTACTCCCAGGTTCTCACTTCTACTAAAGAAAGGTCAACATAAGAAGTATGCACATGTTCATCATCAGTTCAAATATATGGAACATCGTAGGATCTCGGTGTCTGAGGCACCGGAAATGGCGGCTATTCTGCTGGTGACTTTGGAATGCTACAGGAAATGTGATGATTGCCCCAGTGCGAGGATGATTACGTTATGCTGTTAACAAAAAGTTCTCTACTGATTTCATATCATGTGAGGAGCCAGAGTGACAGTAGAAAAATGAACATTTGGAACACATTTGGTAGGAATTTCCATAAATAAAAGCTATTACGGTGTCTAATTGAAGTTGTTCGCTTTAATGCTTTGTGATTCAGACAAACAAAAAATAAATAGATAGAGGGATGCTGAATTCGGTAGCTTTCTCTGAAGTGATGTATAAAGGAATTCACTGGGTAGGGTATTAAGTAGAGACTTAACATCTCTCTCTCTCTCTCTCTCTGGCATTCTAGATGCGAATTTCAACGGGGGTCGATGCTCTAGGCGTTAAACCTCTTATCAGCATCAATATCGTCGTTTTCATGGTTTTCACAGTTCAGCTTCAAGAAATTCCCAGGTTGGTACCTATTATAGACCGCATCTCCTTTCTTCCCAATAGCTTCGCTTAGTTACACATACAGTTGGCGAGGGTATGGTAACCGAGTGACATTGTCGCTGACTTCTCGCAAAGGCGGCCACGGTTCGAATCCCGGCCTATGGGCGTGAGGTGTTTGAAAACGAAATGTCTCGCCTTTGTTGTTCGGAACTCCTGTTAGTGTGATCACGTCATCGACATTCGTGTAAAACTACATGCTTGTTTGCTTTAATTACGAATGAATACAAGATTATACACCGTATTAATACAGGTTATCAGTCTGACTTAATACGGACTGTCGTTAACCAAGGTATTCCAAGTCCCTTATATGAAGCAACAAAAACATTTAAATCCTGATCAAGGTGTAACTGTACGTCCTATCAACAGTAAAATTAGTACATTACCAACTTCAGTTGAACCAGAATAAATACATAAATAAATAAAAAGTTAATAAAGGAAGAATAAATCCTAGGAGTCATTTAAGGTAGTTCCATATGAGGAATACTCTGAACCTGCCTGTCTTATCAACCCAAAGCCTAGATGCATCTCTAAACGTTATCAAAGATTATGCAGTTATAAGAAAACGACAAAAACTTCTAGTGACACTGTGATGAAGCATACTAGGCTGAGTGAGGAGTGAGGTAGTTTACTATTGCTTTCCTCTGAACCTGCAAGTGGATAAAATATTGGTTTGCAGTTAGCCTACACAAGGAACGAATGAATGAATGAATGTGAAAACACAAAGTATTTTTAGATAACTCTTCGTGGTAAAATTGGCGATATTGAAATTACAAGTGACAATTCCGGACAGGTGGTAAAATTAAAATTTAGAAATCGAAACGTTACGAATGAATTACTCTGTTGAGTCTGAATGAAAAATAACATCCTCCAGAAGTAAAATTGAATCATAACAACGTCAGTTTGCGAAAATTATACGACGACTCAAATAAACTAGCGTTCTTTCGCTTCATAATACAAACTTATAGCCTATCAAACATACTCTATTGAATCTATTCTTCATTTACAGAAAAAGCTAGGAGTAGTTAAATTAAAACCAAAAACTGTGGTCTTATAGAAATAAAATGGTTCCTGGGAATAATTGGATTACTAGCAGGTTTTATAAAGAGGCGAAGCCATAATCACATCACATCAAGAAAGAGGTGAATATTTATCGAGGTATTTATTTAATTTACCAGTCATGCAAGACATAACGAAGCAATTTGATCCGCAGCGAATGCAAAGAAAAAAATCAGTTTTACAATACATGCTAGGTGAGTAGATGAAATATATGCTTTTTTTAAAATTGGGACCGTATTAGGACGGTTGCTTCATATGTTGTTGACTTACTTCATAAAAAGCCAAACCAAACCCCACGGCGCAACAGCCCCGAAGGGCCATGGCCTACCAAGCGGCCGCTTCTCAGCCCGAGAGGGGACCTGCAGATTATGAGGCGTCATGTGGTCAGCACGACGAATCCTCTTGACCGTTATTCTTGGCTTTCTAGACCAGTGCTGCCATCTCATCGTCAGATAGCTCCCCAGTTGTAGTCACGTATGCTGAGTGGACCTTGAACCAGGCCTCAGATCCAGGTAAAAATGCCTCACCTGGCCGGGAATCGAACCCGGAACCTCCGGATAAGAGGTAGGTGCGCTACCTCTACGCCGCGGGGCCAGTGTCGATTTACATCATGGAATGAATGAATGAATAAATAAATAAATAAATAAATAAATAAATAAATAAATAAATACATTAATAAAGGTGGAATAAATGCTAGGAAACATTTCGAGATATCCCCATATGAGGAATAATCTTAAATGCAAGATATTGTTGTGAAATAAGGTCAGCATTTTGCTAGGGGAACGTCAGTTACGTCAACATAATAGAGGTTTAAGAAGATGGTTGTCCAGTTGTACTTCCTTTTAAAACAATAATCACCGGACGAGTTGGCCGTGCGGTTAGGGGCGCGCAGCTGTCAGCCCGCATCCGGGAGATAGTGGGTTCGAAGCCCACTGTCGGCAGCCCTGAAGATTGTTTTCCGTAGTTTCCCATTTTCACACCAGGCAAATTCTGCGGCTGTATCTTAATTAAGGTCGCGGCCGCTTCCTTCCCATTCCTAGGCCTTTCCTGTCCCATCGTCGCCGTAAGACCTATCTGTGTTGGTGCGACGTAAAGCAAAATGCAAAACAAAAAGAACAAACAATAATCACCACTATCAGATTATAGAATATTAGTTATGCTGTGAATTTGTGCCAAATCTGTTTATGATTTATCAAGTCTTGTCCTCAGTGCAAGACAGAAGTTTGTTTTTGTTCATACTATTTCTAAATCGTTAATTACTGTGTCTGAACTCTCCCCCGGTAATTAAAACTTGGTCAGAAATGGTTTTCTGAATCATAAATTTGAGTTCACAGATAATTAAACTAGGAATAATTCGTCACTCTTGCTGATAGCTGGGGCCCGTCGCTTCCTAAGTCCCGGAGAGATGTTTCATTAAACGTCAGGACTTCCTGATGAACTTATATTTCACGTCGACTTTCAAAAGCATTATGATGCTAGTGTTTTAACGTCGCACTAACACATCGAAGGTTTTCGGTGACGCAAGGTTGAGAAAGGGCTAGGATTGGAAAGGAATCCACCGTGGCCTTAATTAAGGTAGCCTACAGTCTGGTGTGAAAATGGGAAACCACGGAAAACCATTTTTAGGGCTGCCGACAGTGGGGTTCGAACCCACTATATCCCGAATGCAAGCTCACAGCTGCGTAACCCTTACCGCACGACCAACTCACTCAGTCCTCATTATGATGATTAGTGTGAATAGAATTGAGCATGATATAGCCCGGCTGAGTGGCTCAGACAGTGGAAAGGCTGACCTTCTGTGCCCAACTTGGCGAGTTCGATCTCAGCTCAGTCCAGTGGTATTTGAAGGTGCTTAAATACGACAGCTTCGTGTTGGTAGATTTACCGATACGTAAAAGAACTCCTGTGGGGCAAATTCCGGCACCTCGGCTTCTCCGAAAACCATGAATATAGTTGATTAGACGTTAAATTATTATTATTATTATTATTATTATTATTATTATTATTATTATTATATAAATAATTCGCTGGGGCCATCAAGGACCACGTTAAGTCTTGTTGCATTTGACACTGAACTTGGCCTTATTTAGAGCCCGAGTTTCCCTCATTCTTTGTGAGTGGGCCTGCTTACGCTCCTCTGTCCAAGGGGCACCGTGTCTTCTCTTCGGTTGCTCGTCTCGGTTTAGCCCGTTCATCAATATTTTCTTGCGGAAGAGATCTCTGTTAAGGGCGTCTTCAGCTGAGATATGTAGCATTTGCAGGTCTTCTTTGGTATTTCTAAACCAGGGAATTGTGGTTTTGGGGTTTGAATCGAAAAAAGTGAAATATTTCTTTAGTTAACTTTCTTCCGTCCATTCTTTTCAGATGACCGTAAAATCGTGCCCGTCTTTTTCTGATTGTGTCGGTAATTTTCTCTATTTTGCTGTAGACTTCCTTGATGGATCTCTTTTGATGGATTCCATTTCTGTACTTTGATCCCAAGATTCCTCTCACAATTTTGCGTTCTCTTTTCTCCAGTTCTTCAAGGAGTCCTCTGTTGGCATTTAGAGACAGGGTTTCGGCTGCATATAGAACTACTGGCTTCAGAACTGTTTCATAGTGACGTGTCTTGGTGTTTTGGGAAAGGCATTTTTTGTTGTAGATTGTGCGGGATGTTTGGTAGGTTATTTCCAGTTTGCGTACTCGCTCCTGAAGTGCTTCTTTGCCCAGTCCATTTTTCATGATGATCTCACCCAGGTATTTGAATTTGTCTACTCGGGTGATGTCCCCGTATTTTGTATGGAGTTTTGGTGGAGCCTCTTTAATGTTAGTCATTACTTCTGTTTTCTCAAACGATATCTGCAAACCAGTTTGTTCGGCAATTTCCTTTAAAATTTCAACTTGAGCTCTAGCGGTTTCTATGTCGTTTGAGAGAACAGCAATATCATCGGCAAATGCTAAGCAGTCTGTTGCGATCCCCTTAGATTTCGTTCCTATTCTCAATGGACTGTAGTTGGTTTCCTGTAATCTCACCCGCCAGGTTCTGATGATCTTTTCAAGAACACAGTTGAAGAGTATCGGGGATAGCCCATCACATTGTCGGATTCCTGTTTTGATGTCAACGGAATGTGAGAGACATCCGTGGAACTTCACCTTGGATTTTGTATCGGTCAGGGTGGCTCTAATTAATGCCAGCAGTTTCAAATCAACTCCAAATTCATTTAAGATGTTTAGCAGGACTTCCCGGTCAATGGAGTCGTACGCTTTCTTAAAGTCCACAGAGACAGACACATACTGCTTGGACCTTAGTGTACAATATCTGATGATCGTTTTGAGATTTTGTATCTATTCAGCTGTTGAGCGACCTTTTCTGAACCCTGCTTGGTATTCACCTATTTGATGTTCGACTTGTGCTTCCAAACGCTCCAGGATGGCAAGTGATAGAATTGTGTAAGTCACGGGTAGCAAAGATATTCCTCTGTAGTTGTTGATGTTCTTCATGCTGCCTTTTTTGTGTAATGGATTATTATTATTATTATTATTATTATTATTATTATTATTATTATTATTATTATTATTATTATTATTATTTGTAGTAGTAGTAGTAGTACTATTGATATATAAGGAAATTACTAGTCGTCCTAAGGAAAACAGATTTTTTCGCATTGAAACAGTTCTTGTTGAAGGGAAGTTTTTCACTGATTTACAAAAAATGCATAAAGAAAATAACTACTTCAACACAACAAAAAAATCAGTCTCGTTTCCATTGGTGGCAGTGGCATTCAGCATCTAAAGCTGATATGCATATCGGGATATTTTACGTCAACTTGTGTGCATATATTTTTTTCTACCCTCGGTGCATGTTGCCTAAGGAAGATTGATGTTAGAATGATTTTTTTATTATTTATAACATTTTATAAATTCTCTCTGTGTAAATTGACAGCGTGGATTTTATTCCATTCTTCTAACTTTCGAGATTGGTTGCAGAAGCATCTCCTTCCTTTGCATAATTTTTGTGACTGTTAAAAAGGCCTAAAAACGAGGTAATCAGTCCATTTGTATGACACTGGATTTCCTTAAGAAATGCTTACAAATTGTACTTTGGTATGGCTAGAGAATAAGGCCATACTCTTTCAAGGTTTATGCCATTGATCACTTAAATATGTTCCTATCAGTAACGTTGTCATTTGTACTGATTTGTATATTTGAGCCGTTTGTTTTAGAAAGATAATAACTTTTGACATCTCAGATGCACTCTACTCTGTCTGTTAGGTCATCAGCCCAGAGGCTGGTTGGATCCTCAAATAGCACCACCAAAGGTTATGCGGTTATAAGAAAACCCCAAAAACCAACGGCAGCACCAAAATGAGGCATACTAGGCAAGATGAGGAGTGAGGTAGTTTGCCATTGCTTTCCTCACTGGGTCAGAAAGTACTATTGCAGCACGACTGACCCTATGAGCAGCACCTTTCATAACACTCAGATGCACTAGTCGTGCTCTGAATGTCATTACTCGGCACTACCCATACCCCAGCAACTTCCATATTGTCACAGCCATGGATGAGACTGGGACTTCGGTGGAAGCTACACTTTACTCTGGCCTGTGCCAAGAGATGGCACTCTACTCAGGGTGATGATTTTGATGAATGAGCTATTGTACATTTATAGCGTATGTGGAGTTGAAAAAAAAAAAAAATTAATGTTTGGCAAGCCTAGCTCTGAAGTAATGACTCATTATGTTCCGTTATGTTCATCCTTTATCCAACTTAATTTTTGAGTTATATGTGAGACATAAATGAAAAAATGGGGGTGACTAATGTGGTTGCATGTCAACGTATTATCAGGGTGAGTGAGTCATGTAATATGGTCACTGGGAGTATCGATGAACTGTATCGTTCTTAATTAGCCCGCAAGACAAACGCATGGTGGGAATAGAGATTTGTGGAAACTTACTTCTTGTTACATTTTCAGTCTCGTACTTTAGTATAGACATTACGAAGTTAAATCATTAGACGCCGGTGTCGAAACAGGACTTAAAATGTTTTCGTATATTTAAATTACATTAAAGGGCTCATAAAACATTGCACTACATGTTTCCATGGGATTATTAACAACGAAGATATCAACACCAACTTTTAAAAATGAAACTACAATGTAGTAATTTCTGCCCGCTAGAAGAAAAGTTCTGTCGGCTTGCGTTCGGGAATGCAAGCCACACTGTCGGCAGTTCTGAAGATGGTTTTCCGCGGTTTGCCTTTTCACCCCAGGCGAACGCTTCCTTCCAACTCCCAGCACTTGCCTATCCCATTGTAGTCACAGATTTGTTCTGTGTCTGATCGACAGTAAGCAAGTTGTAAATTTTTTAAAAAATAAAGAGAGAGACGTTCAAAGTGTTTCAAATTCAAACATGTAATTAATTCATACGTCGGACAATTCGTTTTTAAGTATCTAGTTGTGGAGATCGGGCTTGCTGTATCAGACCGTTCACTGGCAGGCAAGCTACTTCCTTGTGATCCCAGCGACCCAACTGGCAATGCAGCCTACATACAGTAAATATAGTACAATCATGTCTCGTAAATACGAAGTAATGCAGCCCTTAGGTTTTCAACATTTTTGTGGCAGGCGAACTAAAGCAGCGAAGGGTAGATTAATGCTTTTAAGAGGATGATGATGATGATAATAATAATAATAATAATAATAATAATAATAATAATAATAATAATAATAATAATAATAATAATAATTTGGGTACGAAAGAATGCAACTAAAGTTTTATTCTTTGTTTTGAGAGTACAGTACGTAAACATTGCGAAATGAATGTAAGGCAGCCGAACTAAACAGCTCCTTTTAGAAAAGTAAATGAATAATGTTCGAGTTAGACTTCATTGGTAATTTCATACGGCGTTGTCTGTTGTTATGACAATACTGGACGTTTTTTTGTTAAGAAGGAAGTCAATCTTTTTCAGTGTCGACTCAGTTATTGTCCATTTTACAGGATGTTTAAATGTTACCTTTCGTGTTTCGACAGCCTGCATTATAATAACGGGAGTTGCACTTAACAGACGTTGTAGGCAACGAGTTTTTCTCTTTATACAGTAAAGCCACTACCCTGATTCTTAGCTCGTGGCCAATCATTATTTATAAATAAATAAATAAAATAAATAAATAAATAAATAAATAAATAAATAAATGCTCTTCTCTTCCAGTCACGGATGACCACCAGCTGGGAAGAGCATTTATTGTAATCATAATTCATACATGCAACTAGTTTTTTTTACAATACGGAATATTAAAGATAACCCAATTACGAAAAAAAAATTAACGAATTATTTAAATATACAGTAGGTTCCATAAATAGTACTGGGACATAATCTTTAATTATTTATAAACTTCACTACGTCATATAAAGTCTAGGATACTTCCATGTACATGAAATGAAAACCTACAACCTGTTTTCCAGTCATTGACCGGGTCAGGGATGGACTGAGTGGAGCCCCCATCTTGCGGCGAGGATAGGAATTGTGCCGAGGCCTGTCGCACTCCTCTGGGGCAATGATTAATGATTGACAATTGAAATGAAATGATAATGGGGGGTGTTGCTGGAATGAAAGGTGACAGGGAAAACCGGAGTACCAGAAGGAAAACGTGTTCCGCCTCCGCTTTGTCCAGCACAAATCTCACATGGAGTGACCGGGATTTGAACCACGCAACCCAGCGGTGAGAGGCCGGCGCGCTACCGCCTGAGCCACGGAGGCTCCATCCCTCTATGCACATATTCTTACTAATACTAATAGCTACATGCATCTTCTCTGTTTTCATCCTCTTTTAATTTCTTTTCCCACATTCCTCTTATAATATTGCATAGTTTTGCTGTTTACCCTGGTGTGTTCCGTTCTCTGTTTAATAACTTGGCAATAGTGTAAAGTTCAGGTTCATTTTCGATTTTACCTATCTCCTTCCCATCTGTATTCTTGTCACTGATCTTTCCTGTTACCTTACAGTCTTTTAGAAGGTGAGCCACTTCCATGTATTTATTACACAAGACGCATCGATTTTCCTCATTATTTGTCTTATTGCTTTATTGTTATATACTCCCATCTGCCACCAAATTATCCTTCTCATTTCCCTTTTTGTTAACATTTCAGTCCGTACTTACTTATTTTACAACATTCAACAAGTGTTTTCGTACTATTTCATTCTGTCCTTATTGTTTGTCTTTCATTGTCTTTCACTCTTTGCAGCACCGTTTTAGACAATCCCATATCATCCCTTGGAAAATATATTTCTCAATAGTACCCCATTCCTATATCATCCAGTAGTTTCTTCACCCCGTTCGTCCCTTGATAAATTTATTTCCCATTAGTACGCCGTTCCTATGTCATCCAGTAGTTTCTTCACCCCGTCCACCCAGTAACCGTCAGAATTAACCAGACCGAATAATTTCCCTAGATATTGCCTTTGAAGTCCTGTGAAGTTGTCCATGGGTTTGCAGAACGTGCGATATTCAGCGCGACCTGAAAATGTATGAAAAGGTCCAAATTTTCACTACCATACTCTATTACCTGACGAAATTTCTAATCACTATATGCATGCCAAAAGCTGAGCTTCAGTTCCGTACCTCTCCGCAGTGTTCATATGGAGTGAGGTAATATTACACTGTTGTTGGTGATTCATCCATCGGATGGAGATGTTAAGTCTTGAGCTGACCCTTTGTTGCTATTCGACATGTGTAGGCTATGTGCAGGCAGCGGGTTTCACCCTCTCCCTTTCTATTGGCATATATCACATCATTAATTTCATCTCACTAACTCCCGTGATGAGGTTGACATCAAGAAGGGCATCCGGTCGTAAAACTCGCTACGAAGTTTCATCTCAATTCATACCCGACCCCTTAGAGATACGAGATAACGGTTCGACTCACAGTCTTACTATCTAACACTATTCGTCCAATGAATTAACAATTTGATTTTCATAAACTGTGTGGAGCATGATTAGTTCGGTGGCTTAGCTATTGGCTTCCCACCCGAAAGGCTGATGTTCGAATCGTGGTCTAACCTGGGTTGAGATTTTATCTCAAAAATCACGTGGCTTTAAACCCCCGCCCAAAACCAAAATGAGCCTGTGTGGCTCCAACGACCCCAGAAATAAATGGGATAATTTGAATAAAGGACTTTCTAAATACAATAAAAAGCTTTGGTTTGTTGTTGTTTATTCTATTTCTCACGCGCCGTATTCTCAAAACATAATAATTCTTTAAAAACCTTCTTCAGTTAAAAATGGGGAGTCATTGAACTTATATTGGTGCTGGAGGGACCGTTCCTAAGGGGACGCTGGACTTCCTCACAATAAAAAAATCCCCGGATATAATCATTCAGACCATTACGGACCCTGTGCTTGAGATTGTTAGATACCATTCGTAATCTCTAACCTGAAATACCATGTATTGAATTTTCTTTTTCAATAAAATCATAAAGTCCACCCGATGGTTGACAGTTTCATTTTTAAATCATAACTCAAGCCCCGCTTGCATGTAATTAAAACAACCGGGAGGGTTGGCCGTGCGGTTAGGGACGCGGAGCTGTGATGGCTTTTAAGATGATTTCCGGCGTGGTTTCCCATTTTCACAGCAGGAAAATGCTGGGGCTGTACCTTAATTAAGGCCACAGCTGCTTCCTTTCCACTCCCAGCCCTTTCCTATCCCTTCGTCGCCATAAGACCTATCTGTGTCGGCGCGACGGAAAGCAAATTTAAAAAAAAACCCACAAGTTACAAGTAATTAAATATTGTTCATATGAACTAATTAGGTCCGTCTCTGTGGTGAAGTGGTTAATGTGATTAGCTGCCACCCCCTGAGGCCCGGGTTCGATTGCCAACTCTGCCACGAAATTTGAAAAGTGGTACGAGAGCTGGAACGGTGTCCATTCAGCCTCGGGAGGTCAACTGAGTAGATGGGGTTTTCTGTGGTTTCCCACTTCTCCAGGTAAATGCCGGGCGGGATGCTACCTAACTTAACGCCACGGTCGCTTCCTTCCCTCTTCCTTGTCTAACCCTTACAATCTTCCCATCGTCCCCATAAGGCCCATGTTCAGCTTACTAGCGAGGTACTGGCCCTCCTCCCCAGTTTTATCCCTGGCCCAAAAGTCTCGCACTCCAGGACACTGCCCTGAGGCGGTAATGACGGGAGGAAAAAGAAACAACCCTGGAGGGTAAGCGGATTAAGAAAGAAGGAAAGAAAGAAAGATGAACTGATTAGGAGGCCTATCATTTAGATTCCCTAATAGAGGAGGCATCCGGTGGATTATCACTTTGACGCACCTTTCCTTTCCCGTCTTTAGTTCGCCTTTCATACAAATGTTGGAAACCCTCGGTATACATCACATTGTATTTGCGAGACAAGATTGTTCTGTACATACGTATAACTCCAGTTTTTAGGCTGGGATCACAGCAAGAAAGCATGCTTTTCTGACTTGCTTCCTATCTTCAGAAGTTTTTTTTTTTTTCTCCTCCATACGTCAGTGCTTCAACTTACCATCTACTTTTCATGTGAAGGCATGCCATGAAAAGAATAACTGAGAATGAAGATAGTAAATTACAGAGTAGTTCTCATCAGCTATAGCACTCTTCACCGATTCTTCAGACTGCCGCGGTGGAAGTAGCGCTCTAGCGGATATAGATATAAACACGTACACGAACTACACGCAGTTCCCTCTTTAGCTGCTAGATGGAAGGAGCTGCTATTTGAGTGCTGGCGATGGTCGCTAGATGACGGGCAGGTGCGTCCTGCGACTGTTCCCGTGCAATAGTCGCTACAGTCTACCAGTTCTAAGGGTAAAAATTACTGCATATTCAAGTATTTCGGTATTGACAGTATGATGCAAAGTGCCAAGAAGCTTGTTCTTTACAGTTTTTAAAATAATATAGGTAGGGTAGAAAATTTCTGATGCAAAATTGAACGGACACATTATAATGTAGTTAGATTTTGCTGATGAATGGTTAGAATTTCCCCATCAATTAACTATTTGAGTCCGCCTCTTTGCTGTAGCGGTTAGTGTGATTAGCTACCACCCCCGGAGGTCCGGGTTCGATTCCCGGCTCTGCCACGAAATGTGAAAAGTGCTACGAGGACTGGAACGGGGTCCACTCAGCCTCGGGAGGTCAACTGAGTAGAGGTGGGTTCGATTCCCACCTCAGCCATCCTGGAAGTGGTTTTCCGTGGTTTTCCACTTCTCCTCCAGTCAGATGCCGGGATGGCCACGGCCGCTTCCTTCCCTCTTCCTTGTCTATCCCTTCCAGTCTTCCCATCCCCATGTTCAGCATAGCAGGTGAGTCCGCCTGGACGAGGTACTGGTCATCCTGCCCAGTTGTATCCCCCGACCCAGAGTCTGAAGCTCCAGAACACTGCCCTTGAGGCAGTTGAGGTAGGATCCCTCGCTGAGTCCACGGGAAAAACCGACCTTGGAGAGTAAACAGATTAAGAAGAAGAATTAAATATTTGAAACAAACACATTTTTATTCCCATACCGAAATTTCTGATGAATTTTAGACCTGACCACTCCCCGTTCTCCTTTGCGTAAATGCTTTCAATAGAGTCTTTTTGTTTATACATTGGAAGAAATATTCTGTGTATTATGCCATTTTTCTTAAGCTGGAGAACACATTAACAACTTCGTAGCAATTTTAAGAGTCGGTACACAACTTTCACGTGTTTTTTTCTGACGTTGCATCGACATGTAGCAGGTATTTCCACAGTGTCAGAAGTCTATGAAGTCAACTCAGCAGCCACCTTCTCCGAAGCTAATAGAATGAATCATTCTTCAAGCGCTCAAAGTACACTTCCTGACAAAATGTGATCGGCTGGAAATTTTTAAATCGCTGCGTACTAGCACGACCGAAAATAAAGGGACACATTATCGTAGATAATTTTATCCAGTTACTGTAGGTTTATCTACTCTTTGCATATAAGAGACAGCACTTCTGTGCTTTCAGAATGTATTTAAATGATTACAGCATAAGCTACGAATTAACCTAAACGCTACTTGTCGCTTTCCTTTCTTAATCTGTTTACCCTTCAGGGTTGGTTTTTCCCTCGGACTCAGCCAGATATCCCACATCTACTGCCTCAGGGCAGTGTCCTGGAGCGTGAAACTTTGGGTCGGAGGATACAAATGGGAAGGAGGACCAGTACCTCGCCCAGGCGGCCTCACCTGCTATGCTGAACAGGGGTCTTATGTGGGATAGGAAGATTGGAAGGGATAGACAAGGAAGAGGGAAGGAAGCGGTGGCTGTGATGTAGTGGGTAATGTGATTAACTGCCACCCCAGGATGCGCGGGTTCGATTCCCGGCTCTGCCACGAAATTTGAAACGTGGTACGAGGGCTGGAACGGGGTCCACTCAGCCTCGGGAGGTCAACTGAGTAGAGGTGGGTTCGATTCCCATTTCACCGAGCTGATAGCTGCAGTCGCTTAAGTGCGCCCAGTATTCGGGAGATTGTGGGTTCGAACCCCACTGTCGGCAGCCCTGAAGGTGGTTTTCCGTGGTTTCCCATTTTCACACCATGAAAATGCCGGGGCTGTGCCTTAATTAAGGCCACGGCCGCTTCCTTTCCACTCCTAGCCCTTTCCTGTCCCATCGGCGCCATAAGACCGATGTGTGTCGGTGCGACGTAAAGCAACTTGTAAAAAAAAAAAAAAAAAAAATCCTATCTCAGCCATCCTAGAAGTGGTTTTCCATGGTTTCCCAATTCTCCTCCAGGAAAATGCCGGGATGGTACCTAACTTCAGGCCACGGCTGCTTCCTTCACTCTTCCTTGCCTCTCCCTTCCAGTCTTCTCTCTACAAGGTTCCTGTTCAGCATAACAGATGAGGCTGCTTGGCCGAGGTACTGGTCCTCCTTCCCAGTTTTATCCTCCGACCCAAAGTCTCACGCTCCAAGGACAATGCCCTTGAGAAGGTAGAGGTGGGATCCCTCGCTGAGTCCGGGGGAAAAACCGACCCTGGAGGGTAAAAAGACTAAGAATAAGAAGACGTGCGTAAAAATACTCTAGTGGTATTTGCAAGAAAGCTCTTCAATTGTAAAACTATTACGGCGACGTTGGGACAGGTAAGGGCTAGGACTGGGAAAGAAGAGGCCGTGGCCTTAATTAAAGTACAGCCCCAGCATTTCACTGGTGTGAAAATGGGGAACTACCGAAAGCCATCTTCAGAACTAACCACAATGGGGTTCGAACCCAATTTCTCCCGAATGCAAACGCACAGCTGCCACCCCCCCCCCCCCCCACCTGACCGCACAGCCAACTCGCTCGATATAAGACAAAATAAAGTAACCACTAACTCACTAATGAAGGGTAGGATACGTATTGTTCTGAAATATATGACATTGTTTAACATCTGGGATAAGAAAGTGAAAATTTGGGTAGTGGGTATGAACACTCATTAGGGTTAATTATAATCTTTAACGTGGCGATAGACAAACCAACTGTAGGCAGAAAAATCAAATACATACATCAAAACAAAACAAAACGGTAAACATTTGAATTGGAAGACTCTCTCCCCAGTTTCAGGAGATTCGCAGCTAGGGGATGGGAGTATTCTGTTCTGTTATTGTAAAGACTTGCTGTTTTACCCGTTGTTGACGGGATAGTGGTGGTGGTGATTATTGTTTTAAGAGGAAGTACAGCTACGCAACCATCCTCTATATAACACTAATCAGAGAGAGAAAAAAAATGGAAGGGGTCCGACACTTCGAAAAGTGAAGGTATCGGCCAAAGGAAGACAAGGGCCACGAAGGGTATGAAAATGAAAGTCTCCCTAGGTCTCCATACGTAATTCCGTCTGGGTCTGAAAAGAACAAGAGTTGACCAAGGGAGGTCGGATAGGATAGATGAAAGTGAGGAGCCTGGTACAAGTAAGTGGAAGCAATGCCAGGACTCAGCTGAGGGCCCCGTGGTCGCCAACACGCTCCAAAGTTCAGAGCCCCTGAGGCCCCTTTTAGTCGCCTCTTACGACAGGGAGGGGATACCGTGGGTGTTATTCTACCGCCCCCACCCATAGGGGGATATTGACGGGTTAGTCACTTAACATGTGCATACATTTTTATTGACCATGCAATCAGATTACAACAAACGTAGTCTATTTGATACACATTACTTATTTTACGGTACTTACCTACTATTTATGGGGGCTGCAGTATATAGCTCATGAAATATTCCAGTTGCCCACTGATATTTCCATCTGATGGCCACAGAACCTGTCTCAACATTGAATTGCTTGTCAGCGTTAAACGTCTTTAAGAAATGCGTATTTGGTCCCATGTTTCGCAGATTACAGTATAATATAGTTATGTTATAAACGGAAGGCCTTTAAAACGTTGGCGGTATGATCTCCATAGAAATTCTCCATACAGCTAGTTATCGGTTCTTTGGCTTTAATTTTCACACGACCGCCAATGAAATTTCGCTTTTTTTACAGTATAAGAAAATTGTATAGAACAAAATCTTACCATACGAGGTTCAAAATAAATGTTGTCGTGAGCAATTTTCCTTTAAGATCAACCGTAGGTTTTTGTCCCCTCAATCAATCAATCTTAAAGTGTTCTGAGCTCGGTAAATTCATGAAGCAGGATGCTGCCCTACTTGCAAGCCTCGGACCTATGGGAGTAATGGAGTCCCACTCCCATTTGACAGGCGAGGGACTCCTTGGAAACAACTTGGCGTACGAAATGGAATTCGATGGGGAGCTATCAATATTAATGGAGCTTATGGAAGAAAGAAGGTAGAACTGGCTGAGTCAGCAAAGAGGATGCATCTGAATGTGCTAGGAGTAAGTGATATTCGGGTAAGGGGAGATAATGAGGAAGAGATAGGAGATTATAAGGTGTACTTGACGGGTGTTAGAAAGGGAAGGGCAGAGTCTGGGGTAGGGCTCTTTATCAGGAATACCATTGCACTCAACATAGTTTCTGTTAGGCACGTAAATGAGCGAATGATGTGGGTAGATTTGTCAGTGGGAGGAATTAAGACAAGAATTGTGTCCGTGTATTCACCATGTGAGGGTGCAGATGAGGATGAAGTTGACAAGTTTTATGAAGCATTGAGTGACATCGTGGTCAGGGTCAACAGCAAGGATAGAATAGTGCTAATGGGCGATTTCAATGCGAGAGTTGGGAATAGAACTGAAGGATACGAAAGAGTGATTGGTAAATGTGGGGAAGATATGGAAGCTAATGGGAATGGGAAGCGTTTGCTGGACTTCTGTGCTAGTATGGGTTTAGCTGTTACGAATACATTCTTCAAGCATAAGGCTATTCACCGCTACACCTGGGAGGCTAGGGGTACCAGAGCCATACTAGATTATATCTTAACAGACTTTGAATTCAGGAAATCTGTTAGGAATGTAAGAGTTTTTCGGGGATTTTTCGACGATACAGACCACTATCTGATCTGTAGTGAACTAAGTATCTCTAGGCCTAGGGTAGAGAAAGTGAAATCTGTCTGCAAACGAATAAGGGTAGAAAATCTCCAGGACGAGGAAATTAGACAGAAGTACATAGATATGATTAGTGAGAAGTTTCGAACAGCAGACAGTAAGCAGGTTCAGGATATAGAAAGTGAATGGGTGGCATACAGGGATGCTGTAGTAGACACAGCAAGGGAATGCCTAGGAACAACTGTGTGCAAAGATGGGAAAAGGCGAACATCTTGGTGGAATGATGAAGTGAGAGCAGCCTGTAAACGTAAAAAGAAGGCTTATCAGAAATGGCTCCAAACAAGGGCCGAGGCAGACAGGGATTGGTACGTAGATGAAAGAAAGAGAGCGAAACAAATAGTTGTTGAATCCACAAAGAAGTCATGGGAAGATTTTGGTAATAACCTGGAAAGGCTAGGTCAAGCAGCAGGGAAACCTTTCTGGACAGTAATAAAAAAATCTTAGGAAGGGTGGGAAAAAGGAAATGAACAGTGTTTTGAGTAATTCAGGTGAACTCATAATAGACCCCAGGGAATCACTGGAGAGGTGGAGGAAATATTTTGAACATCTTCTCAATGTAAAAGGAAATCATCATGGTGGTGTTGCAAACAGCCAAGCTCATGGGAAGGAGGAAAATGATGTTGGTGAAATTATGCTTGAGGAAGTGGAAAGGATAGTAAATAAACTCCATTGTCATAAGGCAGCAGGAATAGATGAAATTAGACCTGAAATGGTGAAGTATAGTGGGAAGGCAGGGATGAAATGGCTTCATAGACTAGTCAAATTAGCGTGGAGTGTTGGTAAGGTACCTTCAGATTGGACAAAAGCAGTAATTGCACCTATCTACAAGCAAGGAAACAGGAAGGATTGCAACAACTATCGAGGTATCTCATTGATTAGTATACCAGGCAAAGTATTCACTGGCATCTTGGAAGGGAGGGTGCGATCAGTCGTTGAGAGGAAGTTGGATGAAAACCAGTGTGGTTTCAGACCACAGAGAGGCTGTCAGGATCAGATTTTCAGTATGTGCCAGGTAATTGAAAAATGCTACGAGAGGAATAGGCAGTTGTGTTTATGTTTCGTAGATCTAGAGAAAGCATATGGCAGGGTACCGAAGGAAAAGATGTTCGCCATACTGGGGGACTATGCAATTAAAGGTAGATTATTAAAATCAATCAAAGGCATTTATGTTGACAATTGGGCTTTAGTGAGAATTGATGGTAGAATGAGTTCTTGGTTCAGGGTACTTACAGGGGTTAGACAAGGCTGTAATCTTTCACCTTTGCTGTTCGTAGTTTACATGGATCATCTGCTGAAAGGTATAAAATGTAGTAAGCAGTTTGGCCTATGCTGACGACTTGGTCTTAATGGCAGACTGTGCCAAAAGCCTGCAGTCTAATATCTTGGAACTTGAAAATATGTGCAATGAGTATGGTATGAAAATTAGCCTTTCGAAGACTAAATTGATGTCAGTAGGTAAGAAATTCAGCAGAATTGAATGTCAGATTGGTGATACAAAGCTAGAACAGGTCGATAATTTCAAGTCTTTAGGTTGTGTGTTCTCCCAGGATGGTAATATAGTAAGTGAGATTGACTCAAGGTGTAGTAAAGCTAATGCAGTGAGCTCGCAGTTGCGATCAGCAGTATTCTGTAAGAAGGAAGTCAGCTCCCAGACGGAACTATCTTTACATCGGTCTGTTTTCAGACCAACTTTGCTTTACGGGAGCGAAAGCTCGGTGGACTCAGGATATCTTATTCATAAGTTAGAAGTAACAGACATGAAAGTAGCAAGAATTATTGCTGGTACAAACAGGTGGGAACAATGGCAGGAGGGTACTCGAAATGAGGAGATAAAGCCTAATTTAGGAATGAACTCGATGGATGAAGCTGTACGCTTAAACCGGCTTCGGTGGTGGGGTCATGTGAGACGAATGGAGGAGGATAGGTTAGCTAGGAGAATAATGGACTCCGTTATGGAGGGTAAGAGAAGTAGAGGGAGACCAAGACGACGATGGTTAGACTCGGTTTCTAACGATTTAAAGATAAGAGGTATAGAACTAAATGAGGCCATAACACTAGTTGCAAATCGAGGATTGTGGCGACGTTTAGTAAATTATCAGAGGCTTGCAGACTGAACGCTGAAAGGCATAACAGTCTATAATGATAATGTATGTATATATGTATGTAATCAATCAATCGGTCACCACTGATCTGCATTTAGGGCACCCGCCCAGGTGGCAAATTCCCTATCTGTTGTTTACCTAATCTTTTCTTAAATAACTACTAGGAATTTGGAAATTTATTGAACATCTCCCTTTTTAAATTATTCCAGTCCCTAACTCCTCTTCCTATAAACGAACATTTACCCCAATTTGTCCTCTTGAATTCCAACTTTATCTTCATATTGTGAGTAATCCTGGTGAAGGTCCCATACACTGGAACCATACTCTGGTTGGAGTCTTACGAGAGACATTTCCCTTGTTTTTCACTATATCGCTAAAATGTATAGGATACAATTGTAAGTAAATTTTGTCATGAGCAATTTTCCCCTAAAACCAATCATAAGGGAGATGCATCGAATGTTACGTTTTAGGCTCTCCCTGAAGCCCCACCCCCCACCCTCGCTCCTCGAATTATTTTGAACAGCATTTAACTAAGGTCTTACTCGCCCTTATTTATACATACATATAATAGATACCATTTTCCGTGATGCCGTAACAAACAAACAAACAAACAAACAAACATACTGACAATCAGACAAAAATTAAACTGAACCCGACATAGACTGCTATTTGTCCTTTCTAGTATTAGATTAATCAAAAAGTACAGACAGAAAGACGATTGTTATATGTATGCATGCATGCATGCATGCCCGCTCGTTTGGTGACTATGACAGTTTAGGCACCAAGTCTGACGCCATGGTTAACCGGTTCGACCCCCCGTTGGTGAAAACAAAACCATCAGAATGTTGGCCGGCAGGGTAGGAGAGGTGGTGGTATGCAAAAAATCACTAGATTGCATGCCAAGGGCCTGAATTCAATTCCAGACCTCTCCGCATATGACGTTGTTAATGGTGTTTCATTGGTCGTTAGGGGACGTAAAACCTTGAGCAGACCCTTAGTGTTATTCGACAGGAGTGGACTATATGCCGACATCGGGTTTCATTATCATCGTCCCACATCCAGATGTGTAGGTCGCTCATGGGCGTAAAATAGAAAAACCTGCACCGAACAAGCCGTACGTGTTCTCGGACACTCCCGGCTTTATAAAAGCCTTATGCTAAATGAACGTATGTATACTGTATAACTAATATTACGTAGTTGCAAGGACAAAAAATAATAATAATAGTCACGAAAATAATTACTGAAGGAATGTTAACAATGAGGTAGCTTAAAGTTTTCTTCCTAGGATTCAAAAATAATTATCGTGATGCATTCGGCCATTTGCCAGTTAAAATTTCTTTGAATCCATCAGTACAGAGTTAATCTTTGTTAATTGATTTAACCAACGCTTGGCATATTGTACCTGAAGGAACATTCAACATTCAGCATTAATAAATATTCAACTGCAAAGATTTTGCGTCCAATATGTTATAACATACGATAGCTTGTCAACAAATACTGGTTAATACAAATAACTGCCCCGTGGTGTAGGGGTACCGTGCCTGCCTCTCGCCCGGAGGACCCGGGTTCGATTCCCGGCCAGGCCAGGGATTTTTCTCTCGACCTGAGGGCTGGTTCGAGGTCCGCTCAGCCTACGTGATTAGAATTGAAGAGCTATCTGTCGGTGAGATGGCGGCCCCGGTCTCGAAAGCCCAGAATAACGACCGAGAGAATGCGTCGTGCTGACCACATGTTCTACAGGCCTTCGGGCTGAGCAGCGGTCGTTGGGCAGGCCACGGCCCTTTCAAGGGTGTTAAGTGCCGTGGGGTTTGGTTTTTTTGGTTTAATTGTAACTGTATTTAACTCATGCACGTCTTTCTTGAGGCAGAAGGGACAATGAAATTTCGGTTAATTTGGAACGACTAGTACAAATATTTCTAAACTCTCTATCTCCAGTTTTGATTAATGCATTTGCTATTTTTGAGCTTTGTTTTCTGTTGTACTTTCATATGGCTTACATACTTCCAAGTGATTTTCTCTTCACGGCTGAAGTTATCATTGGGATCTTCAACATACATTTCTTTTCGTGAATGTTTATGTTACCGGAACTAGACGCCTGTGGAATGTAGCCTACCGTCTGTGCATCGTTTATAGAAATATTGTTGGAATCACCCCAATGTTAGTCTGGCTCAATACTTAACTGTTTAGCATACTGGCCTTTGCTCCACGAGGTCCCGGGTTCAGTTCCCGGCCGGGTCGGGGATTCTAACCTTCATTGCCCAAACACCATTACATTACCTAAATATTTTATGCTTCGACAGAATTCTTAAGTTGCTCTTTTTGTTGACGAATCTTTAACCTTAATATGTGTTCTCAGGGAGTACTTCACTTTTCAAATAAAAGCACGGATATTAAGGTATTTATCCTTTGTAGTGAGGCCGAGTTCCAGGGAAGGTGGACACAAAGTAGTAATCAGGATTGATGGATTGTCCTTCACCTTCCATAATATATAATCATAAAGAGATTGTTTTATCTTAGTTTCTGGCTATCAGTATGAAGTGCTGACATATTATTTAAATTTGCCGGTTTGTCCAGCCATGCCGTTTACACACTGCTAATATTCGTGCATTGCCCTGTCATGGCTCGAACAGGTTTTTTTTTTCATCGCATCGACCCAGATAGATCTTATGGCGACGATGGGATAGGGAAGGTTTGGGAATGGGAAGGAAGCGGCTGTGGCCTTATTTAAGGTGCAGCCCCAGCATTTGCCTGGTGTGAAAATGGGAAACCACGGAAAACCATCTTCAGGGCTGCCGACAGTGGGGTTTGAACCCACTATCTCCCGGATGCAAGCTCACAGCTGCGCGCCCCTAACCCCTATTCCAGCTTCAAACCTTGATCAATTAGGCTTCTAGAAAATTTGAATTCGAATAAACGGAGGTGAGAAGAGTTTTCTCTGTAGTCTTTGTTTTTCGTTGTCACTTGAATTCGAGTAGTCACGCAGACTCTCTTTTTATTTTTATTTTTTACTTTTTACTTTTTATAAGTTGCTTTACGTCGTGCTCTGACAGATAGGTCTTATGGCGACGATGGGATAGGAAAGGGCTATGGGTGGAAAGGAAGCGGGCATGGACTTAGTTAAGGTACAGGTCCAGCATTTGCATGGTGTGAACATGGAAAACCATCTTAAGGGCAGCCGACAGTGGGGTTCGAACCCACTATCTCCCGAATACTGGATACTGGCCGCACTTAAGTGACTGCAGCTATTGAGCTCGGTTAATATATTTTACTCTGTGTGATCATTGATTGTAGAATAAGGCGGAACATCGAAATTTACGCGCGGGCAGCCTGAATGGCGTCGAGTTAAAATGTCTACAGTCAGTGGCTGATACCGTACGATGATGATTGTTATTATTATTATTATTATTATTATTATTATTATTATTATTATTATTATTTATTTATTTATTTATTTTTTATTGACTGTAGTACTCTTTCCTTCGCCCACCTTTGTAGCCGGGCATGGGGAAGCTGTACCGTTCTGAGATCCGAAATTCGAGTTTCTATAAAATGCATTTCCCGGACTAGAAAGCCAAGAATAACAGCCGAGAGGATTCGTCGAACTGACCACGCGGCATCTCGTTATCTGCATGCCTTCGGGTTGAGCAGCGATTGCTCGATAGGACAAAGCCCATTAGGGCTGTTGTGCCATGGCGTTCGTTTGTTTGCTATAGATGCATTTAGTGGCTTATCAGTGTTGTTGGTTTTCCTATCGATTTTCCACGGTCATTCCGTGAAAATGCTCGTTTCCTATCTGACGCTTACCAAACCTCGTGTAGTTTCAACTGTTTATAATTGCACACACCGCCCTGGACTCTGGTGTAACATTGGCTGTCGGTAATTTCTAAACAAAGAAATGTTTGTATTATGTGTGGATTACTGTGTCCCACAGTGATCCTTCCATGAATTCCCATCACAACATTGTGATAGATAGGATTTAGGGATCATTATCGTAGTCGATCATTTTCGCGGTTAGGAATATCAACAAGAAATTGAATTACGATTAAATGGTGAAACCAATTAATAACTTATATTGCAAATATCAGTGTCTTGTACGTCGATATGAATGAGAAGAAAATGAAATACTACATCTAAGCCACTATCAAAATGTTTTAAATGGTATACTGCAGGAAACCTCGAACGTCGTAGCTATAACGAATATGACTGACTGTAGTGTATACTTTTCCTGGATTTATTTATTTTCATAAATGGGATATGTGTTGTTGTTTGAGTCATCAGTCCATAGACTGGTTTGATGCAGCCCTCCATGCCACCCTATCCTGTGCTAACATTTTCATTTCTACGTAACTATTGCATCCTACATCTGCTCTAATCTGTTTGTCATATTCATACCTTGGTCTACCCCTACCGTTCTTGCCACCTACACTTCCTTCAAAAACCAACTGAACAAGTCCTGGGTGTCTTAAGATGTGTCCTATCATTCTATCTCTTCTTCTCGTCAAATTTAGCCAAATCGATCTCCTCTCACCAATTCGATTCAGTATCTCTTCATTCGTGATTCGATCTATCCATCTCACCTTCAGCATTCTTCTATAACACCACATTTCAAAAGCTTCTATTCTCTTTCTTTCTGAGCTAGTTATCGTCCATGTTTCACTTCCATACAATGCCACGCTCCACACAAACGTCTTCAAAAACATCTTTCTAATTCCGATATCAATGTTTGAAGTGAGCAAATTTCTTTTCTTAAGAAAGCTCTTCCTTGCTTGTGCTAGTCTGCATTTTATGTCCTCCTTACTTCTGCCATCGTTGGTTATTTTACTACCCAAGTAACAATATTCATCTACTTCCTTTAAGACTTCGTTTCCTAATCTAATATTTCCTATATCACCTGCCTTCGTTCGACTGCACTCCATTACTTTTGTTTTGGACTTATTTATTTTCATCTTGTACTCCTTACCTAAGACTTCATCCATACCATTCAGCAACTTCTCGAGATCTTCTGCAGTCTCAGATAAAATAACAATATCATCGGCAAATCTCAAGGTTTTGATTTCCTCTCCTTGGACTGTGATTCCATTTCCAAATTTCTCTTTGATTTCCTTTACTGCCTGTTCTATGTAAACATTGAAAAGGAGAGGGGACAAACTGCAGCCTTGCCTCACTCCTTTCTGGATTGCTGCTTCTTTTTCAAAGCCCTCGATTCTTATCACTGCAGACTGATTTTTATACAGGTTGTAGATAATTCTTCGTTCTCGGTATCTGATCCCTATCATCTTCAGAATCATAAATAGCCTGGTCCAATCAACATTATCGAATGCCTTTTCTAGATCTACGAATGCCATGTACGTGGGCTTGTCCTTCTTGATTCGATCCTCTAAGATCAGACGTAAAGTCAGGATTGCTTCACGTGTTCCTACATTTCTTCTGAAGCCAAATTGATCTTCCCCCAACTCAGCTTCAACTTGTTTTTCCATTCTTCTGTAAATAATACGTGTTAAAATTTTGCAGGCATGAGATACTAAACTAATAGTGCGGTAGTTTTCACACCTGTCAGCACCGGCTTTCTTGGGAATAGGTATAACAACATTCTGCCGAAAATCGGATGGGACTTCTCCTGTCTCATACATCTTGCACACTAAATGAAATAACCTTACCATGCTGGTTTCTCCTAAGGCAGTCAGTAATTCAGAGGGAATATCATCAATTCCAGGTGCCTTGTTCCTATTTAGGTTCCTATATCAGTTATATTTTCCGGGTCCTTGACTGAATTGTCAGCGTAGTGGCCTTCGGTTCAGAAGGCCCGAAATTTGATTCCCGGCCGCATCAGGTATTTTCATCGTAAGCGATTAATTCCCATGGCTCTGGAACTGGGTGTTTGTGCTGCCCTCAATATGCCTGTAAGTCACACACCACACATAATACTGTCCACCACCGCAATAACACGCATCTTCCCATACACGGCAGTTGCCGCCCACCCTTGTAGGAGGATCTGCCTTATAAGGGCTGGGGCAGGGTAGAACCACACGAAATTTTAAAAATCTGTTAAATTCAAATTACGAAATTACTTTAACCACTAGCCTGTTGTGGAATCTTTTGTTAGACCGCATAATCGGTTGAGCTTTTTTGTTTTCAGGAGTGGGGTGCTGTAGTATAATAGCCAGCTTGTGAAGACGTCAACAACGTGTGATGGAGAGCTTAAAAGTACATTAGTGAGACGAATTCATAAAGAACTGAGCTTAATTCTCGCTTCGAACGTCCCATTTATTTAAAATTTCATTACACTACGACCACTTTGGCTCATAGTTTTGGTTAGCTTTTACGCGCCCAGTGTGGTTGCAATGACTTCTTGTAGACTACTTTGTCCCTTATTTATTTTCTTCCTCAATTTTATTTCGTTTTTGCTTGGCCCTGACCCTGCCATTTGTCCCTTTGCAGAACCTTTATGTGAGCAGTTCGGAGGGTAACTTCCCTCGGAGCGATCCTAGACGCAGCCGCGGCAAGGGCACCCGAGGCAACGCCACGGTACGTCGCATGCACACAGTGTGCCCTAGACCCAGTAGCTCTTGTACGTGCCGAATAGTCTTTGGCCTTGCACGTACCATTCACTCATGGTGATGGTTTCTGCGTGCTCTTTACCAGTTCAGAATTTTCTTTGCACGTGCTTATCTCATTCTGTAGTGGGCTCTGGGGACGTACCGTTGCACGTTTTGTTCTCGGTTTGTCTCTTCAACGTTTAGAGATTCTATACGGTAGTTGGTAGAGTTGTCTCATTCATTCGCGCGTTATTCATGCTAGTACGTCTGATGTACATAGCGAATCTTTGTAGTATCATTTCGTAACGTTTGTGTACTTTCTAAAGATATACAGTAGTACCATTTCGATTTTGGAGTAGAGAGTTGAGATGTAGACCTCACTCTTCTTGTACTGTATTACAGTAGCACTTATGCACGTACATATAGTTTAATGTTATTTAATTCTTTTGTTTTAACCTGATTCTGCTTTACGGTCTCGAAGGTTGGACAATGAATGCTTCGTCAGTGAACCTTTGAAATGCCGATGTATCGCAGAATGTTCAGGATCGCATGGGTGGAATACGTCGTCAACGAGGAGGCATTTCGTCTTGCCGGGAAATCATGTGAAGTTCTCACCCATACAAAACCCATAAGAACGACCGTTTTCCTACCACATCTTCCTAAATTACAAATACGACCTGATCGTAGAAGGGAAGATTACTAGGGGAACGTGGACATGGTCGGAAGAGATTATCCTGGGCGCGGAGTTCGGCATCCACGGTGCGGGAAACATTACAGAGTTAAAATTACTTCATGATAGTTGTCAGCCTTCTGCGAGGAGAAGAAGATGATCCTGATTCTGAATTACACAGATAACCCTAGTAACATAATTATGAAATGACCGGGCGAGTTGGCCGTGCGGTTAGGGGCGCGCAGGTGTGAGCTTGCATCCGGAAGATAGTGGGTTCGAAACCCACTGTCGGCAGCCCTGAAGATGGTTTTCCGTGGTTTCCCATTTTCACACTAGACAGATGCTGGGGCTGTACCTTAACTAAGGCCACGGCCGCTTTCTTCCCACTCCTAGGCCTTTCCTATCCCATCGTCGCCATAAGACCTATCTGTGTCGGTGAGACGTTAAGCCAATTGCTAAAAAAACATATTAAATGGCCGGGCTGAGTGGCTCAGACGGTTGAGGCGCTGGCCTTCTGACGCCAACTTGGCAGGTTCGATCCTGGCTCAGTCTGGTGGTATTTGAAGGTGTTTAAATACGTCACCCTCGTGTCGGTAGATTTACTGGCACGTAAATGAACTACTGCGGGGAAAAATTCCGGCTCCTCTGCGTTTCCGAAATCCGCCCAAAGTAGTTAGTGGACGTAAAAACAGGATCATTAAAAGTTAAAAACATGAAATAATCAAAACTAAAGACAAACTACCGCCCAAAGAAAGAAAGAAAGAAAGAAAGAAAAGAGCGAAACGAAACTCTTGCGGACATTTCTTGTCATACAGCCTTTCAGAATTAGCCTACATTTTGTAATGAGTTCAGTCATTATAGAGCACTTAGGCTAGATGGCTCGAATATTGCGTGAATGCCATGAATTTGTAAAGACCACTGTGATCTGAAAATGTCGATAGAAACAAATGCAGAACTCACTACAAGGTTAAGACCGAAGTGCTTCCCGAGTGAAGTCTATGTCACTTCTCGGACGCGAATTCGAATTTGAAGGATGTCTGTCAGAAATTGTAAATTCTGTTCAGGACGTATCTAATCTACTCAGCCTCCTTTGTACTTTTGTATAATCAATGTCACTCGTTAAATACTAATAGCTTGTAATGCACTCTTCGTATTCTGCATTATTCAAGCAAAGCAATCACCTTACAGTCCATTAAGTCCCCTGGAGAAGTGGAAAGTCAAGGCTATCACCATTCGTAACCTCGGCAGCTACTCATTTTCGGTCTGGGCTGTGCCGCTCCGGAAATGGAAGGCTCGTTTCTAAATTTTTCTACTTCCTCACGAAAGATCGAACCCACGTCCTTCTGGATCAACGTACTTTACAGATTCGGCCAGACAGTCTTTCGTTATTGCAGCGGTGGGGTAATAACTTTGAATAGATTTTGTTTTATGTGTTGAGGAGCTCATACGGTAAAGCATTCGTTTTCTGAGCCTAACTTGGCGGATTCGAACTCGGTTCAGTCTGGTGGTATTTGAAGGTTCGTAAATGAAAAACAAGTATTTGACTCGGTGAAATGGGATCCTTTCTGGAATATACTGCTGGAGATGGAAGAACCCCAACACCTGGTAAATCTCATCAAGGAGCTTTACAGGAACAACATAGCAAATGTACGGGTGAGCAGCACCCATTCCTTTCAGACTGACGCAGGAGTCAGGCAGCGGTGCATCTAATCTTCCATACCATACATCTATTCTGATACATCATGAGAAAAGTGCTGGAGGATTGGAGCGGTGGAATCTTAGTAGGAGCCAGAACCATCAGCTACCTCAGGTACGTCGGTACCTCGTCACAGCTGTGAATGTCAGGGAGATGGAAGTCATAATGGAGCGGTTGACGGCAGCCAGTAGGGAGTATGGACTAGAGATCAACAGGAGGAAGACAAAGGTCAGAGAAAACAGTTACCTGTAACACGAGAGAGAGAGAGAGAGAGAGAGAGAGAGAGAGAGAGAGAGAGAGAGAGAGGCTTTGAGGTAATGAACAAGTTCATCTACTTGGGAACACTGATTTCAAATTATGGTAGCTGTTGGGAAGAATTCAGGAGAAGACTAGCAATGGCTAGAACCGCAACTGCCAAGGCGGCTAAACTATGGAGGGACAGGACGTTAACAAGACAAACCAAACTCCGTCTAGTCATTGCCCGGATGTTTCATATTGCCACGTATGTTGTGGAAACATGGACCATTAAAAAAGCTGACAAAGCAAAATCGAAGCTTTTGAAATGTGGGTCTGTCGCCGGATCTTACGAAAATCATGGACATAACGCCGAACGCATGTGTTCTGAGAAAGCTTCAAGTGCAGGATAGGCTTATCAGAAGAATATACAATGCCTGTCCGAGATTCTTCAGCCACATCTCACGAAGACACGGTGACATCCAAAACATGGTGGTGCAGGATAAAGTAGAAGGAAAGCGGCCCGCGGGTAGATGTCCCAGCAGATGAGTCGACCAGTTGAAAACCTTGGTTGGAAAATCACTCTGTGGAACGACACAGCTGACACAGAATCGGAGAGAATGGTGTTTACTCTCCAGTAACATTTGACTGCAACCGCACCCTGTCGATGGTATGTGGACGGGCGAGAGAGAAATTCGCCAGCCTCGTGTCTGTAGATTTGCCAGCACATCAAAGAACTCTGTGGAACGAAATTCCGACACCCAGGCGTCTCCAACAATCGTAATAATAGTTATTTTATTTTATGCAGTCATAGATAGAGATTTTGTATGGACCATTCGCGATGGAAGCTGAGAGATGCATGATGACCTGATGTCGTTGGAAGTAGCTTGTGGATTGTTGAATTTTTGACGGACATCCTGAGGAGGCAAATGAGAAGTATTTTCCTTCCTTTGTATAACATATGTCAATATTTTACTGTATTTCAATGTATGCCATAAATATTTTATTATGTTTCCGAATCAGGATCAATTAAAATGTCAAATACGAAGATGAGCATTGCATGGAATGGAGACAGGCAAATAGGTCCATTATTTTGTTCTTTTACGGCGATTTTTGAAATATTGTAGACCAAGGAAATGAATCCTAATAATTATCTAGGTGTCAAAGAGTTGTGCCTCACACGCATGTGAGTGTGTACTGTTTTGGCCGCGCGTGTACCTCACCTCCTCCTCAAGTATTGATCCCTCTCCCTCTAAGACTCGGAGCCGGCGCGGAGCGGGCCGCTCCGTATTATTGTTGGGCCTGCATGCAGCAGGCTCGTTCGCTCACTGGGGCGATGACCTGCCTTCTCTTATCACTCCCTCCTTATATAGGTAACAGGCCTGCCACACGCGTTACGTTTAACGCCAGGTTCAGGCTACCTTGTCCACTATCGTAACGTTATTACTGAATGTCTTACTACTAGTAGTATCTCGCTGAATTCAGTTGCAGGCCGGATCAGTAATATTTTTCTTCCGTGTCATCCGTGTTGTTATTGCTGATGGATGGAGTATTTTTGCACCTGTCTCTTGCCACTGGCCAGACCAATATGTAGCTTCCGCCGAATTCTCAAGTCTCAGTTATGGCTGTGATAGTATGAACGATACTGAGTTGAGATAGGGCTAGTCGTGCTGCAATTGCTCTTTTTCTGGCCATTGAGGAAAGCAATGGCAAACTACTTCACTCTTTACATTGCCTAGTACGCCTCATTTTGGCACCGCCATTAGTTTTTGCGGTTTCTCTACAACCACATAACCGTCGGCAGTGATAGGATCCAGCCAGCCTCCGAACTGAAGATTTAACAAACAGACGACTTTTTGTTTATAGCTTACGACACAGATAGGTCCTATGGCGACGGTGGGATAATAAAGGTTTAGGAGTGGGGAGGAAGCTGCCGTGGCCTTAATTAAGGTACAGCCCCAACATTTGCCTGGTGTGAAAATGGGAAACCACGGGAAACCATCTTCAAGGCTGCCGACAGTGGGGTTCGAACCCACTATCTCCCGAATGCAAGCTCACTGCTGTGCGCCCCCAACCGCACGACGAACTCGCTCGGTACAGACAGACAGACAGACAGACAGACGAAGTGTCATCAGTGGTCCACAGACGGCTTTGGATTGAGAAGGCTACCAGTGTACGTTAATGCGAATTTTTAGATGCTTATCTTTTTCTTTCGTTGAATAAACCGCTGTTAATAAGACACCAGTGTTTCTCATCAAAGGACAAGTAGGATATATTCTGTCCTAGAGCTGTCCCTGTCTCTTCTCTTACCCCAGTTGGTGGGGAAAAGAATATATCCATGGTATCCCCTGCCTGTCCAAAGAGACGACTGAAAACGGCGAAACTTTTTTCTGATACCACCACTCCTTAAAGGGCTGGACCGCTTTTTTTCTCGTGTATATGATTGAAGTTAAGAGAGGAGGATTGATTATCTCATTGTATTTCCTTTTAAAACATTAATCAACACCACCACTATCTAAACTGGGTGCTTTTGCTGCAGCAGCTCTCGTTATGAATGGATAACAGGGTAGAACGATAATACTCATTACTTAATTGAAATGGGCTGTTGGAGGGTTGCTTCAAAACCTCTCTTCGTATGTTTTTCAGTCTACCCTATGCCGTAAGCTAAAGAAACATTAATTGAATTACGTTGTAAATCTAATTGACATTTCACTTCACATACATGCGTATCAAAACAATTTGGTGCAGTATTGCATGTAATAATACTTTGAGCTTTAAGAGCACAATTGTTAAAAAATACAAGCTGGTTGATGCGGTCGTATTTTCCTTTGGGCATATTCCTTCCATATAGCACAATCACCTTTACGTCGTGGAGGCTCCAAGTCTACGTTAAAGTGAATAACAAAAGAAACTGATCTCTTTTCTGTTGGTAATAGCATAAAGCATTGTCAATAACGAACCAATGTTTCTCGATAATGGACTAGGAAGATAGCTTCTGTCCTGGAGCCGCCCCAGCCTCAGCTGTCACCTCTGTGAATAGGGAGAGAATATATCCACGGTATCCCCTTTCTATCGTAAGAGACGACTAAAATGCGTGGAATCTTACCCCCTCCCTTTCTGTTGTCCAATTCTTGTGCCTAGTATGATCAGGTACACGTGTTCTTGTCGACGACTTCATGAAGGACCTCGTATGAAAAAACGGGATCTAAACTCCATTTTTATAACCAGTTGCCTACTGTTTTTCGCGTCACATGAAGTGCCACTATTGCTGAATTGTAAAATAAATGTTGCTTGACTGTTCTGTTCGAATGATGTGTATATTTTCCCACTCTGTTGTCATTCTGTTCTGTTCAGTTCTATGCTTGGGATGAGGCATTGTCGAAAGTCGTGTATGCATTTATACATCTTCAACCAATTTGACAATTACTCTTCAGCGTCTGCACACAGCATCACAATGTCTTCAAGAATGGACCACACAGAGTGGACTTGCACTTTCTCCTACAAAATCATCTGTCACTATATTCACCAAACAGAAACTGATTCTTCCGTCTCCTACAATTCAACTTGGACCATATTCTTTTCCTGTGAAGTCTACTGTACGCCTCCTGGGGATGCATTTGGATAGCAAACTCACTTGGAGTGGACATATTGCTTACATCCAGACACGGGCACTGCGTGCACTGAACGTCCTTCGTTTCTTAACCCGCACTTGGTGGGGCGCTGCTCCCGCTTCTTTGCTAATTCTTTACCGTTCCTTGATACGGACAGTTATTGACTATGGCAGTATGTTTTACAGCAACGCTCCGAAGTATGTTCTGGAGAAATTAAATGTCCTACAATTTCGTGCTCTCAGAGTATGTCTTGGTGCTATGTCGTCAACGCCTACAAATGCTCTACAGGTCGAAGCTCATGAACAACCCCTGCACTTGAGAAGGAAACTACTGGCAACACAATTTCTCCTTCAACGTTCTACTCTGGAGGATCACCCGTTTTCAAGAGCCTACAACTTCTACATAACCAGTATCGCGAACGTCATGGAAAACATCCACCTCTACTTCTAGAATGTTTAAGAGAACTGAAGTTCTGTCTACCCTTGACTTGGAAGTCCCACACAATTCCGGCATTCCATTTTAACTACGCCTGTTCGATATCTCCAGCTTCCACATATTATGTCCCCAGGTACCTACTAGAAAAACCTGCTCCAAATAAACACGTAATTGATTTTATTGAATCTACTTGGTCCGACTACATCCACATTTATACCGATGGTGCAAAGTTTACAGATTCAGTTGGTTTTGCATATTTTTGCGTGCAAACACAGGAATATGGCCGTTTTTCTCTTCCCTTTGAAGCATCCATCTATACTGCTGAACTTGTCGCCATTCGGGAGGCACTGTATTACTCACAATCCAGAAATTTCCCCAAGATACTTATCATTTCAGATTCTCAAAGTGCTATTAGGAAATTGGGACATCCTCGACGAAACATACGAACACACTCCTACATATATGAAATATTAGAATTATCGTCTGTCATGAAATCGCGCGGAAAATGTGTGTCATTTTTATGGGTGAAAGGACACTCATGACTTCCATACAATGAACTGGTTGACAGTCTGGCCAAACAAGGTGCACGTACTGGCTTATTCCTTTCATTACGCCTCCCCTGTACTGATTTTTATGTTACTAGTAGAAGGAAAACTTATGTTGAATGGACAGCTCTGTGGAACAGGACTACTCAACACAAAGGACGATACTATGCCTGCATTCAACCAGCTATCCCTCACAAACCATGGTATCAAGACGTCAGATGGGCCCGAGGCCAAGTAACTACCATTATTCGGATGAGGTTCAACCATGCTTCATTTCCCGCTCACCTCAACAGGATTGGAGTTCTCCAATCAGCACAATGTCCGTGTAGCGCCAGAAACGCGGGAGATGTGAACCACATTATCTTCGAGTGCAGTAGAACTGTATCCTTTCGCAGAGAATTGTTCGCTACCCTTGTGCACCTTCGGGTTCCCTTACCCACAAATATTCAGCTATTACTGGCAACTGGAGACTTACGTGTGTACAGTGCAATTGCAACATTCTTCACAAAAACTGGTGTTAATATCTAAAGTGTGTCTTTATTTCAAGTGTGTTTTGCTTCCTTTTTGCTCTGTTCTAGGTCATTTCTGTTATTTTGTATGTCTTTTAACTTGTTGTCCCTTTTTATTTCTCTTTTCTGTAACAATTTTTATCATTGTACATTATTGATGGCCAAATGTCCTATGGACGAAGGTCAAAATAAAGGAAAGAAAAAAAAAGTCGTGTATGCAGTACATAATTCATTGGGGCTGTAACGTTGTTTTTTCTAAGACGGCAGACATACTTTGCAGTGTCGACTGAGTTAATTGTAATTTAAAAGCTTTTCAGTCTGCCGTATACACAAGTTCGGTATAAATATTACACTATAACATTCCTGTAAAAATACACTATTAACTAAGAAATACACAGTATTCCTTGTTACATTTTACTGTACTGTTGGGTGTTCTAGAACTATGACTGGTAAAGAAGCAGCCGTAGTCATAATTAGGTGATATCTTTCACTTTCGCCATGAGTTGAAGTGAATGGCAACGGGAACTCTCCTTGAAAGGTGGTAGGTAGTTCAGTCTGAAGGACACGTGCTCCTTGTTAAATAAATTGCTGTCTAAACTGACACTGTATCAAAAGTCCTGGCTTTATTGTTTGGAGGGGAACTGCAAATAGATAACCGTTTCCCCTTGACTATAATCAGAAGGAGAATGGGGTCTGACTCTTCGGAGAACGAGTGTGTCTGCGAAAGGAAGTGAAGGATCACGTGGGGCATGAACCCCTTTGGCCTCGCAAACCTTTACTTTAGTTGCGGTCGGAGGAGAGATCGTACAGTAAAGATGAAAGTGAAGAACCTGAGACAAATAAATGGAAACATGTGAAATTCAGCTTTGACCCCGTGGTCGCTAACGCACGCTCCTAAATTAAGAGCCCCTGGCGAGTCGAACCTTTTAGTTGGCTCTTGCGACAGGCAGGGGTTTCTTGGATGAGCGGAAGTAAAGTTTGAACCCATTTCTCCTCTCACTTGTTAGCAAAAACCAGAATATACTCCGTTTTGAACCATAACACCAAAATTTAAATTATCATTGTCAGAGCCAGGGATCGAACTCGGACCAAGCGCTCAGGAAGATATGCTGACTCCTCGACCACTGATCTGCAAAGTAGGGGGTGCAGGTTTGATGGAAAGTTCACATCATGTTACTAATTTCATAGCACGTGAACATTTATAAGCCATAGGCCTACACCAAATATTAAAACCATTCCGATTAAAGTATATGGAACACTGATGCGAACCGATCTTCTTCTATCTTTTACGACCGGATGCCCTTCCTGACGCCAACCCTATGTGGAGGGATGTATTCACTATTGCGTGTTTCTGTAGTAGTTGGTACTGAAGTGTATTATTGTGTGTATATGGAGATGAGTGTTGTAACGGTTCAAATCCCGTTACAAGATGATATCTGTATTTTTATTATTGTATGATTTTATCTGTATTTTATTATTATTATTATTATTATTATTATTATTATTATTATTATTATTATTATTATTATTATGTCAGTATTATTATTATGTTATCTGTGATATTGTACTGTTATTGTAATTATCCGTTTTATTCAATTTTGCAATTGCCTGTTGCTTGCAAGATTGCACTTAGATGTATACATATATACGTATGTGTAGTATAACACTCAATACCTGTACAGTGAGAATTGTTGTATATATCAGAGATTGGAAGTGACGTTGTTATATTGCGACACCAGTGGAGATTCTGCCAAGTCATCGCCGCGCCTTGGCTATGTCATCGTATTTATTTAGATATGCGCGCATCGACTCAATCGCCGCGGGGCTATTTCACCACTGTATGTAATATCTGTCGCGTAGGTGGGAGTATGTCATTGTTATTTCTGGAGATTACGTAGTTGTGTCAACCAGCGTCTATATAAGGTGGATGCACATTGTAGCGTCAGTCATTACTTATACGGATGCAGTACAGTGAAGTAGTCTACTAGATCAAGAGGCCTTAAGTGGTCAGCCAACCAGTGTGAACGAGAGATGGTGAAGACTCAGTGAGCCATTATTGGTCATTGAGAGAGTGAGACCAAATGGTTGGTCCGTCACTTAGTGGAAGACGCGGACGCAAGGCTTACCAAGGAGTCAGAGAGGGCAACCCTGGACCTACCAAGAGGTCATACCATATTGACTTACAAAGAAGTCAGATGATATGGAGAAGAAGCAGTCGCAAGGATGTATCACCACGTTAGGCGTGACACATCTACAGTAAACACCAGAGCAATGGATTACGTCGTAATTACACTAAAAGTGTTGAAGGTACAGTCAAGTGAATCAGTGAGGGAAATATTTCGTATAAATTGTTAAATGTCCGGTCAAGAAGAATTCAAATTCATGCCTAGTTTCTTTGAGTTGCAATGTCATAATTTCATATTCTCATCTGTTTTATCGCAACAAGACTCACTAATTTTGATATATTTTTTAAAGAATATATATTGTTCTATCAAACGAATTCATAGTTTCATTTCATTGACAGTGAAATATCTTAACCTCAAAATTAATGGGGAAACCGAACGCCAATCTCCTTTTCCCAGAACTTATATGGTATGTTGTCAAAAGTAAGCTTATTACCCCACACCTTAGAGATAGTCAAGAGTCTCATTCTATTATTGCTGTACTGAGTGACAGCTGGCGCCCTTCAAATAACGTATGTGTAAGTAAGCAGGTAACAAGTAAGTGTGAGTACAAGGTTCGACGAGTGTGTATTTTATTTAATGAATGTTAATTTTCAGATTTTCCATTTTAAATGCAGCTATTCATAATTTCAATTAAATGCAGTTTTATATATGTTTGTGAAGTCAGTCAGACAGTTAGGAAGTTCTCATTTTGGCCCCGCAACGTGGTGCACGAAGAAATTCAGAATTTGTTCTGAATGACAGCATATCATAGGTTCATTCTGGGAGGAGTATGCAAATTTAAGCCAACGGAATTATTACCGGTAAATTTCAGGACTATAATTTTGTGATATATATTTGTATTTTGGGGATATGTCAAGGGATTTGAAGAGGGAAATTAATTTGAGATCGCGTACTATCACTAGTGAACCAAAGATGGACAAGGAAGACAATAACAAGTCATGTGAGGACGAGGTCATTGCTTCTGCGGACATCCAAGGTGAAATTCAGAGTAGGGAGCAGGTGAAAACGATGGAAGCTTCTGAGATAATTCAGGAAAGTGCAGAAATTGAGAAGCACACTGAAACTCAAAAGGAACTCCCAGGGGGGATGAACCAAGATCAATTTTCCTTATTGATGGCCACAATAATTAGTAGTAGTGAAAATAATAAGAAAGAGATGAAAGAGATGAAGGAATTTTTTAGTAGTAGTAGTAGTGAAAATAATAAAGAGATGAAAGAATTAATTAGTACTAATAATGAAAATTGCAATAAACAGATTAACTCTAAGTAATAAAATGGAAAAAATAATTAGTAGTAACGAAAGTAGTAAGGAAGAGATGAAAGAATTAATTAGTACTAATAATGAAAATTGTAATAAACAGATTAACTCTCTAAGTAATAAAATGGAACAAATGATTGATATTAGTAATGAAAATAATAAGAAACAAATGGAAGAATTAATTGGCAGTAATAAAGAAAATTTTAATGTGACCAATGAGAAAATAGATGCTTTAAGTGAATCACTAAATTATAAAATAGATACTAAGATAGTAGAGGTAACTAGTCAAATATCTAAGTTAGAAAATAAGTTAAACAAAGAGTGTGTTGACCGTAGAGAAGGTGAAATGAAGTTGAATCGGAGCAGTCTTCATATTCAGACCGAGCAAGTCAAAGAAATATGTACAGAGGACAGTAACAAGATCGTACCGGTAATTATTAAGTTGTCAGAAATGTCTAGTAATCGGGAAGAAATTCATGAGGTAGTCGAGAAAAGATTGGACAAGATTTGCAATGTAATTGGGGAAGAGATGGGGGAACAGATTAGTAGAATTGAACAAATTGAAAGCAAACTTGTGGAAGTCAGAGAACTACGGAACGAACAGGAAATGCTATCACAGCAGGTGAGAGAGAGAGAGGAAGAATTGCAGGAAGACGTGAGAATAGTGGAAGAGAATTCTGAGAGAGCAGCGGAAGCAGAAGAAGAAGAAGAAATTTTGAGTTGCCAGGAAGTGATACGGCAAGAAGGTACAGGTGAGATGGCGAGAGAAGTGGTAATAGCGAGTGGGTTGTTCAGTAGGGATCGTGATTTAACCAAGTTTTCTGGAGAACAGTTCAGTTCTGTAGAATTTGTAAAAGTAGTTGAGAAAAGATTTGCAAGTAAGTTGAGGAATAATATTATTGAATGGGAATATGTGTTGGAGATTTTGTCTAATGTTTTTGTCGGTGAAAGTAGAATATGGTTTCGAGTATACTGGAATAATATGTCTAATTTAGAAGAGATTAAAGTGTTCATTGATAGGCTTTGGGAGGAATGTGTACTAGGGCGCGCGCGAGAGAGAGAGCGCATGATAGCTGGGGAAAGTGGTATTGTAGAGAGAAGGGGTAAAATGTTAGCCGTGTATCAGAGGAGAGGGGGTGATCATGATGAGCAGAGGATTAAGAGTTATGTTGATGGTGATAGTGGTCAGAGGAGTAACGAGAGAGAATCGGAAGATGGGAGGCGTATGTATCTGAGTTATGAGAGAGAAGGTCAGGGGAGTAATCAGAGAGAATCGGGAGATGGGAGGCGTACGGATTTGAGTTATCAGAGGGATTATGATAGTCTTAATATGAAGGTTATCAAGGTGTCGTTATCGAGTCAGAGTATTTCAGATTCACAGGGAATCGGGTAAGTTACCGGTAAGTGGACAGGCTGAAGGTAGAAGATGAATAGGTATGTAGTATAAGTAGTTATGTAGTAAAAGTAGATTTAAGGGTATAGTGTGATTGTGACCTAAGTAGTGTTAAGTGAGATATTTAAGTAGTGCTGTAGTCGTAGATAATGAAGTAATTAATGGTAGTAGTAAGTTAGACGTAAGAAGTGATCTGTTATAGTGATGTAAGTACTTGTAATGCCGAGAATGTGATGTAAGTAGTGAGGTAGTAACTCCGATGATGGAAATTGTGATATGAAGAAGGTAAGTGAAGGTACTATCAAATATTATAACAGCCGTTGGGTAAGTCAAAGTGAGTAAATAAAATGATAGCGGTACCGATCATGAGTAAAGATAATTGTAAGTTTCAGCCATGCCTTGTTGTACCAGATCTTGTGTATTCAGTTATTTTAGGAGCTGACTTGGTTGCAAATTATGGAAGTAGAGTAGACTTTAATTTAGGTAGTGTGTGTTTGTTCTGGGATATAACTAGCAAAGAAGTGCGTATTAATTATGATGGTCTGAGGTAAGTGTGTTGGTGACGTGTGTTCTTTGAAATATATGAGAGGTAAGTGAAGTTGTTCCTAGTGAGAGGAAATGTGTTGTTGGGTGTGTTACGTGTCTATACGACCAGGATCTGAGGGATCGTCGGTATGAGGCAGTGACGTGAGGTAATTTGAGTGAATTACAGAATTCGATGTTAGGTAAGCATCGAGATGTATTTAGTGGTAAGTGAGGAAGAACACGTATATGAACATAAATTTGTAGTACATGACCATTCATCATTTGTGGGAGGTAAGTACCCCATTCAACTTAAAAATGCTAGTGACGTCTAAGAACAAATAAACATTATGCTGGATTACGGAATAATTGAACCATCTTGTAGCCAGAGTATTGTTTCTTTAATTGTTGTTGCCAAGTAGGATGTGATTTTTTGAGATATGTAAGTTTACAAGGGCAAAATTGGACGAATTCAGTTTGGGTGACAGAGTGCTACTCAGAGTTCCATTTCATCATCTGCAGAGGCGGGAAATATGTTGAAGTTATATTTTGTATCTGGGGTATTTCACTATTGTGAACCGTATCGGGAAGTGTGCATATTCTTAAAAGATCAGGAAGGGGATATTGTCGGTATTTATAGTATTATACGTATATGTAAAGAAGTATTTCACGTGAGATTTGTTGAAATAAGAGTAAGATGATTATATTTTCTGAGAAACTGGCAAAATAAAACTAACATCTGCGATTTGCGTGTGAACCAAGTGTCGTATTGGTGTATTGGAAGAATAAGTGCTATATTGTCATGTACTGTGTGACAAAAAAACGGAGAACAGGACATTGGACAGTTATCTACGATAACAATATGCGAGAAAAGTTCTCATGTAAGTGAATTTTCACAAAATGTTTTGATATGTTAAAAAAAAAGAAGAATGTAGTGTAATCATTTAAAATTATTTGTGTGTGTTAAATCAAGTGCTATACTCTTGTGATTTGTATGAGAGAAAGAGAGAGAATGGGACACTGGACAGTTATCTACGATGGCAATGTGCGAGAAGAATTCTCATATTTGTGATATTTTATAAAATGTATGGATGTTGAAAAAGAAAATTATTGTTGTATACTCATTTAAAGTGTTTATCTGTGTCAGTGTTATATATATAATTTTGTTCATAAATCAATCGATTCTTTGTTCTTCGATTTATTTATGAGGGAGGCGAATTGTAACGGTTCAAATCCCGTTACAAGATGATATCTGTATTTTTATTATTGTATGATTTTATCTGTATTTTATTATTATTGTTATTATTATTATTATTATTATTATTATGTCAGTATTATTATTATGTTATCTGTGATATTGTACTATTATTGTAATTATCCGTTTTATTCAATTTTGCAATTGCCTGTTGCTTGCAAGATTGCACTTAGATGTATACATATATACGTATGTGTAGTATAACACTCAATACCTGTACAGTGAGAATTGTTGTATATATCAGAGATTGGAAGTGACGTTGTTATATTGCGACACCAGTGGAGATTCTGCCAAGTCATCGCCGCACCTTGGCTATGTCATCGTATTTATTTAGATATGCGCGCATCGACTCAATCGCCGCGGGGCTATTTCACCACTGTATGTAATATCTGTCGCGTAGGTGGGAGTATGTCATTGTTATTTCTGGAGATTACGTAGTTGTGTCAACCAGCGTCTATATAAGGTGGATGCACATTGTAGCGTCAGTCATTACTTATACGGATGCAGTACAGTGAAGTAGTCTACTAGATCAAGAGGCCTTAAGTGGTCAGCCAACCAGTGTGAACGAGAGATGGTGAAGACTCAGTGAGCCATTATTGGTCATTGAGAGAGTGAGACCAAATGGTTGGTCCGTCACTTAGTGGAAGACGCGGACGCAAGGCTTACCAAGGAGTCAGAGAGGGCAACCCTGGACCTACCAAGAGGTCATACCATATTGACTTACAAAGAAGTCAGATGATATGGAGAAGAAGCAGTCGCAAGGATGTATCACCACGTTAGGCGTGACACATCTACAGTAAACACCAGAGCAATGGATTACGTCGTAATTACACTAAAAGTGTTGAAGGTACAGTCAAGTGAATCAGTGAGGGAAATATTTCGTATAAATTGTTAAATGTCCGGTCAAGAAGAATTCAAATTCATGCCTAGTTTCTTTGAGTTGCAATGTCATAATTTCATATTCTCATCTGTTTTATCGCAACAAGACTCACTAATTTTGATATATTTTTTAAAGAATATATATTGTTCTATCAAACGAATTCATAATTTCATTTCATTGACAGTAAAATATCTTAACCTCAAAATTAATGGGGAAACCGAACGCCAATCTCCTTTTCCCAGAACTTATATGGTATGTTGTCAAAAGTAAGCTTATTACCCCACACCTTAGAGATAGTCAAGAGTCTCATTCTATTATTGCTGTACTGAGTGACAGCTGGCGCCCTTCAAATAACGTATGTGTAAGTAAGCAGGTAACAAGTAAGTGTGAGTACAAGGTTCGACGAGTGTGTATTTTATTTAATGAATGTTAATTTTCAGATTTTCCATTTTAAATGCAGCTATTCATAATTTCAATTAAATGCAGTTTTATATATGTTTGTGAAGTCAGTCAGACAGTTAGGAAGTTCTCAGTGTATTAAGACGAACACAAATACTCAGTGCCGGGCTGAGTGGCTCAGGCAATTGAGACGCTGGCCTTCTGACCGCAACTTAGCAGGTTCCTCTGATCCTTACAGCCCCTCCGTGGTCTGAAACCACGCTGGTTTTCATCCAGCTTACTCTCAGCCACTGATCGCACCCTCCCTTCCAAAATCCCAGCGAACACCTTACTTGGTATACTGATCAATGTGATAACTCGATAGTTCTTACAAACCTTCCTGTTCCCTTGCTTATAGATAAGGTGCAATTACTGCTTTTGTCCACTGAAAAGGTACCTTAATAACACTTCATGCTAATCTTATTACTCTGTGAAACCATTTCATCCCTGTTTTCCGCTATATTTCTCCGCTTCAGGTCTAATTTCACCTATTCCTCCTACTGTATGATGATGGAGTTCTTGATACTCCTGTGCCTTAACCATGACTATGTAAATATAATTGTAGAGTGGAATAATTATGTTATTGCTGTTACGTTCCACTAACTACTTTTTCGATGGTTTTCGGAGACGCCGACATGCCGGAATTTTGTACCGTGTGAGTTATTTTACGTGCCAGTAAATCTACCAACACGAGGGTGACGTATTTAAGCACCTTCAGACACCCGAGGACTGAGCCAGGATCGACCCTGCCAAGTTGGGGGCAGAAGGCCAGCGCCTCAACCGTCTGAGCCACTTAGCCCGGTTAGAGTGGAAAAACTAAAGGAGCTAAATATCTCAGGACTAGCTTAGAGATATTTAACAAAAAAGTTACTCAAATTTTTAAATTAATGCATTAAGTCTGATACGTTATCATTATGATTTCTCAATAGATGTGAGGAGAAAATAACCATATATTTGAAATTTTGGGAAAGAGCTATATTCCTTACGCTTTAACTCATTAATTCTGTGGCTTGGTTATAAAAGGGCCAATGCTAAAAAAACCTGTTTTTGAGCTATGAGCATTTGAAGTTTTGCTTATAGTTTTCCAGTTATTTTTTTCAGCAACTAACTTTAAATAACTTTATACTTTCTTTGTGTAAGTCGCCTTATTAAGCGCTAATTTTTTCTATCGTATTCTTTAAAAATTGCCAGGTCTCTAATCTTTATTGGGAATCTAACATTATTGGCAAGGGCTTGTTTAATTAAACGTTAACTGTTCGTTTAGTACTTAACAGAGACATTGGCCCTTTTAACATGTTGCAAGCCAGGATAAAACGCGTTTGTATCAGTTAATATCTCAGTTTCGACATTGGCCCTTTTAGAACCAAGCCACGGAATTGTGCCCATTTATTTTGATCAGCTTGAAGTCTACTCCGGCATTAATTCTGCGGGAAGATATTTTCCATCCTAATACCCCTGTTAAAAACGCTATTCACTGAAGTTTTCTTTGACCATAACGACACGGAGAGATTGTGTTTTGTCACCCTCAGCCATGGTACTTTTGATATCTTCAACTTGGAAGGTGTTTTGTATTTTTGCTACCTTTTCGAAGTTGAAGACCTGTCCATCCATATCTAATACACGGAATGGTTTAATGTGTTACTGTTATTATTACCATCTCTACACCTTCAAGACATGGGCCTTTCCACTTTCCTTGGACTTGATGTTATGTTTCTCTAAAGAAAGACATGTAGCCTATTTAAATTCTTTAAGGAACGAGAGTTAATTGTTTATACACAGAGCGATATACAGAATAGTGCAACAATAATGGCAGTGACCTTCGCTCTATTAGCTTCAAAGAAGTGCTGGTACATAGGTTCAGGGCTATCTCTTACCGACCGTATAAACCAGAGATGCTCAGCTGCACGCCGGTTGAGGCTAGCCCAGTGCGGCCGGGCTGCTCGAATCGAACCGAACAGCCGAAATTTCCACTCGACCGCTCACATCTAGCGGAACAGAATCGAACGGGATTATACGGGAATCTTCAGGCTTGCGATGGACGGTCTGATAGAAGGAGTGAGGAGGCAGAGATCGGAGAAGTTTCTGGGTGCATGAAATTAACAAGAGAGCCGAAAGAAGACTATTCAAACTTATTTGAATGTTTATTGCGCGATGAAGCTAAGTCTCGACGGTAGCTCAGAGTTTTTGTATTGCAATTTCAATAACTATTTCAGATAGCAGAATTTAACAGAAAAGTTCAAATTTACAGGAGGAAATGCTACCTCAGATGCAATGGGACTCCGTGATCATTTTTAAAACAACTATAATATACCAGATTGTGTCCTGTGGCAGGATGAAATCACTAATCGAGGTAGCCTCACCATTATTTTTTTACAATCTGCTTGACGTCGTACCGACACAGATAGGTCTTATGGCGACGATGGGATAGGAAAGGGCTAGGACCATGGCCTTAATTAAGGTACAGGACGAGCATTTGCCTGGTGTGAAAAATGGAGAAAACACGCAAAACTATTTTCAGGGCTGCCGACAGTGGTTTTCGAACTCACTATCTCCCGAATGAAAACTCACATCTACGCCACCCTAACCGCACGGCCAACTCTCTGTAACATTAATTAAAGACAGTGAAGTGTAGTTATTGTCTACAACAGCAATTTAGTATACAGTAGCCTACTATTTGTTAGGAACACATATACGACAGTTTGAAACCTAGGGAATGCGGCTTAGAAATCGTTCACTGTAAATATAATAAACACTTAAATATAGATCCCATATGAGATGTGGTGTCAATTATCGTACTGATATACTGTATGTGGACTCCAACATAACATGATTTTGTGAGGAAGTCAACAAAAATTATGAAGTAAATTGTATATAGACTACAGTAACCTACCAAAAAATTTAATATTCTAGTAAGTTTGGTTTTTCATAGCCTTGCTTATTTCCTCCCAGGCATTATTTTTGCGTTGTTGTAGTAATGCTCGTGGGTCTTGTAGTAGAGGAAATTATATTTTTGAATTAAACTGGTAAGTTTTCCGTGTCTTGTATTAATAAATTAAATTAACTAACACAAAACAGAACGTTCCCGACTGTATCCAAGAAACAGTTGACTTTCCAGCTGAAGGTGATACACATTTGCCGCCAAATGTTCGTACGAAAGATCTCGACCCGACCGTCTACGAAGTTGCACGAATCTTGATAATTCTGTTCGATTCCACTCCGCTAGTCGAAAAATATTCTTGGCAGAGAATCCTGTTCCGTTCGGTTCGATTCGATTCGACTCGTGGCGATCGCCAGCTCTATCTCCCATTTAAACACATGTTAAAAACAAATTCTGTTCGGTTCGATTCCATTCCATTCCACTAGGTGGGAGCGGGCCTTAAGAGAGCGAACACACTTTGCAGGGAAGGGAACAGTTCGATCGTGATGACGAAGCTCTCCTCCACTACTCAGCGAAATGCTGACTGAGGTACAGTATTTGTTTTCAGCGCTATAATCGTAGACATATGGATTTAGGCTGGCAATGAGCCGCAGGATCCTGAAGTCGGAAGCGTGCGGCCGCCGCCATCTTACGTCACTACACTACCCCGATGCATTAATATAAAATAGTAGCGAAACGGGAATATTGGGCAGGAGATAATTCAAATAATTAAAAGCACTGAGAAAGAATAGCAATAATTCTGATTAATTAGACGTATTAGATCCTTTATTTTACTGTTAAGAAAAAGAAACACCGGTATATCAGTTTACAAATGCTTAAAAATAGCGACCTGTTTTAGACCGATCTATGGCCAAATCTATTCCCATTAAAATATCTTGAAGCACGAAGCACGCGTATTTTCAAGTACAGTGATGAAATTACACTAACAAAGCGATAAACGTGCGCGTCCTTTGGGTTTAGATCTAAAGCATGTGGGCTTAAACTTTAAAAAAAAAAGTTTCTTACAATAGCTGTGACTTCATTAGGTATGTTCCCCTCAGGACTCAGCTTAAACCATTACGTGTATTCTCTCTGAAATACACCTCAGTAAGTTTCCACATATGAACAACATATTTCGTAGGAACATACAGATTACCTCTATTCTTGAATGAAATGAATGGATAAGGATTTTCTTTTACGTACACATGCTTCCTTACAAGTGTCACATTGTAGAGAATTGACCGAAATCTTTACCACAAATCCTGAGATATATTTAATAATGTCTGTGATGATAAACGTAACACCTATTTCGATCCTTCCACTCTAATTTTAATCGTAATTTTGACATCCTTACAATACATCTTTAAAAATTAGAAGACCACTTTTAATCAGTTAGGCTACTAACAAAATCAAAACTTAACCTATAACCAAATATTGTAGTAACATTATTATTATTATTATTATTATTATTATTATTATTATTATTATTATTATTATTATTATTATTATTGTTGTTATATTCTTTCTTTCTTAATCCGTTTACCCTCTAGGTATGGCTTTTCCCTCGAACTCCGCGAGGGATCCCACCTCCCACCTCTACCGCCTCAAGGGCAGTGTCCTGGAGCGTGAGACTTTGGGTCGGGGGATACAACCTCGCCCAGGCGGCCTCGCCTGCTATGCTGAACAGGGGACTTTGTTGGGAATGGGAAGATTGGAGTGGATAAACAAGGAAGAGGGAAGGAAGCGACCGTGGCCTTAAGTCAGGTACCATCCTGGCACTTGTCTGGAGAAGTGGGAAACCACGGAAAATCACTTCAAGGATGGCTGAGGTTGGAATCTAACTCATCTCTACTCAGTTGAGCTCCCGAGGCTGAGTGGACCCCATTCCAACCTTCGTACCAATTTTCAAATTTTGTGGCAGAGCCGGGAATCGAACCCGCGCCTCCGGGGTTGGCAGCTAATCACACTAACCACTACATCACGGAGGCGGACATTATTATTATTAATATTATTATTATTAATAATAATAATAATGTTATTTGTTTTACGTCCCACTAACTACTTTTACGGTCTTCGGAGACGCCGAGGTGCCAGAATTTAGTCCCACAGGTGTTCTTTTACGTGCCAGTAAATCTACCGACACGAGGCTGTCGTATTTGAGCACCTTCAAATACCACCGGACTGAGCCAGGATCGAACCTGCCAAGTTGGGGTTAGAAGGCCAGCGCCTTAACCGTCTGAGCCACTCAGCCCGGCATTATTATTATTATTATTATTATTATTATTATTATTATTATTATTATTATTATTATTATTATTATTATTATTATTATTCCCTATGGCACACTCCATCACAAGGGGGCTAACGCCAACCGATATATATCGAAAAGAAGTAATCTCCTACATAATTAGGCATTTTTAACAGGCTATAATTGCATTAATAAGTAGACAACAAATGTACATGATCACATGTAAGCCACTTACCGGTATATTGAAACTCCTGTTCCTTCCTTTTTCTTTCGTCGTGAATAGGAAAACCCACACCCAAACACTACGCAGGTATTCACCATTCCTTCACACAGTAGTTTGCCGAAAAATTAGTGTGAATTGTACATAAAAACATAAACCAAAACTGCACGTAACGCAGTATACATGTTTACAGTGGATCTGTAGTGACGTAAGATGGCGGCGGCCGCAAGTTTTCGGCTTCACTTGCATCAGTTCTACGAGATAAGGCGTTGCCTGTCTATTTACTATATGTCTGTGGGTAAAATCGTAAGAAAACCCACCTTTTCAGTATATTCCAGCTTGATTTATACTGCGCTCGATATAAACGGTCAGTTTTATTTTCTTACACTTATTCATTCAAAGAAAACTGACACATTATATGTTTTGTATTACAATATACAAAGGTACAGGTTAAGTGTACAAGTTACGATTTACAATTCCTTGGATGGCAATGGAAGTATTTTCATTTTACAAAGTAAAATTCCTGTTATTCATTAAGCAAAAAGTAATATAAGTACATAATGCAACAATAATTGTGCACCGTCTTGTAGTGTTGTGTGACTTTCCCTGTTCACTAAATTTCTGAAAATAGTATTTAAAATTTAACAGGCGCCCGGTGGTAATAGGTAGGCTCCAAATGATGAGGGGGAGTTTCATCACGAGTGAGTACATAGATATTTACTATCCAAGATTAAAGTTCAACAACAACAACAACAACGTGGATAGCTGTATGCCTTCAGATAAATGACCTCATTGATTTTATTCCCGGTAAGCATGATTGGATAGTTAGTGAGTTTTTCAGATATTTTAAACCCAAACAACCACAAGCCACAGCTTATCCACCTTAATTCCGTATTATATTAGAGATGTTTCTAGAAGCACCTTTTAAACTGTAATAGTGAACATTGTAATTCATTACGTACATTATAAAAATCTTGGAGGTTGTAGGACTAACTCTTTATTGTATCCGGTCCAAATACATAAACTGCAGTCAGTGGCGACGCGTGCTAGTATACATTCTTACGTACATTATAAAAATCTTGGAGGTTGTAGGACTAACTCTTTATTGTATCCGGTCCAAATACATAAACTGCAGTCAGTGGCGACGCGTGCTAGTATACACTGTTACAGTTTGAAAATATAAAAATCGAATATCCTTTAATATTAATATTTAATATTTTTGTTTCCTCGCCTGGGCGTGCCGCGAGAACTCTATTGAGCAGTATGCCACCGTCAAAGCTGAGCGAGAGGCTGTTACCACTCCATGCACTGGTTACGCGTTGAAACTGCGCCTGCACAAAGCAAGGCCTTCTTTCCCCTCGACACTGGGATGTATCCTACTGCGTTCTCCGCTCATGTTACCACAGCGGAAAGTGGAAACAAAAACTTATAAACGTCGGTGCTGAGCTGTTCCGTCCGTTCCTTTCGCCACGCTCAACAGATGCATTGTTATATTATTGTGTTGTTTTCTATTATAATACGATGTGACTTATCTTGTTAAAGTGTGAATTTCTATTAGGTAAGGATAGCCTATAGGACTGCCCAACGTATTAAACATTAAAATGAGTGCTGTCGCTTCCACCTCAAAAATAAGTGAGTTGGCGGACCCAGAAGGTTCGTGTATAATAGAAAGCGTAATGAACACGCCATTTTCGTTGAGAACTTTTAAAGAAAAGAAAAACATAATTGAAAAAGGCAGACCCACGCCTTCTCTTAAAAATTTATTCTAGGTATCGAAAAGAACAGTACGATATTTTCATGACTCGTGGGACATAAATCTGGACTGGTTATGCGGTTGTACAAAAATGAATAAACTGTACTGTTGGCCATGTATTCTATTTTCTTCAGAAGAGAATGCTTGGAATAAAGACGGTGTGGGCAATTTAGATAGTTTCAGAGTTTTAAAAAGACACCGTGAGTTCAGCTTACAGAAAGAAAATTGACGAGCATAATAAGCTATTAAAAATAACAGATATATTGTCAGCACTTAAATAGATACTGTGTGTTTTCTTTCAAAGCAAGGATTACCTTCCAGGTGTCATCGAAAAAGAGAAGAATCCGATAACAGAGGTATTTCGGCACCACTTAGAGACATGCACAGTTTCCTCAGGACTTTCATCTGATATACAAAATGATATTATTGAAGCCATAGCCACTTTTATGACCAGCGAAATTAAAGACGAGGTTAAGAAAGCAAACTTTATATCCGTTATTTTGGAGGAAAGTACAGATGTTTCTAACGGAGCACAACTCTCGACTGTATTTAGAAATGTTAGTTCCGAAGGCGAAATTCAAGAAGAGATTTTTGAGATTCAGTGATGTAAGCTGTGACCGTTCTGCTGTTTCTCTCTCTAAACATCTCTTTGGAGTGTTACAAGAATTTCAGTGTGGTGAAAAGTTAGTAGCAGAAACATTTTATGGCCCAGCAATGATGGCAGGAGAGCACAGTGGGTTGCAGAAGTTAGTCAAGGAATAAATACGACCAGACTATATTTGTTCACTGCTACGGTCATAGGCTCAACTTGGTATTACAGCAATCTGTCAACTACATCAAGGAATGTCAAATATTTTTTCAGACCTTGTCCGGGTTAGCAAAGTAATACAGAGACGATTACCAACAGTAGCGCCTACCTGATGGATATATGCTGGTAGGCTCGTTGAAGTCGTGTCCTCTCTCTATACAGATCTCCTTGAACACTTCAGAGAAATGAAAGATAACGCACACGCATGGGACGGTGGAACGACAATTAAAGCTAAGGGTTACTATGTTACCCTACAAGACTTTGATTACTATTTCCTGTAAAATGTATTTGCTGAAGTGCTTCCTCAATCTGATATTCCGTATCAGATCCTTCAGAAGAAAATGTGATATTGCCTTCTGCTCCAAAGAGATCCAGCCTTTTTTCAGACAACCAGAAATAATTTTGAAACTATGTGGTGAAAGTTGCAAGATAATGAAGGGAGGCAAGATTACCCTCAAAAGCGCCAGAGAATTGATTTTATAGGAACTAAGAAAACATCGTATCTTCGATTGTATTTGGAAATAATTGACATATCCGTGCAACTATCAGATAAATTTTCTGATATTAACAAGCTGGAGTTCCGCCAGTTAATTGATATTGACCAGTTTAACAATTTCGCGAAGGAGTTCCCGAACAGTGCCTATCAGTCGTTAGTGAAGACCTATGGACGAAATTTTGACTGCATGAAACTTAAAAGTGAACTGGCTGTCCTCTACACGAGGAAAAATAATGCATATGACCTATACCAATATTTTCACACCAGGGGTCTGTTCCACGAACGAACTTTGCAACTTTTCACTTTGCACTTTTCAGTTCAGATTTTGTTCCACCATCACTTTTCAGATTTAGCTTGCAAAGTGAAAAGTTATGAATATTTTCACTTTTCAAGCCTGTTATGTTCCTCCATTGGTACAGAAATGCAAAGTGCAAAGGAATGAAGTGAAAAGTTTCATAAATCTTGCAAAGAGATGATTCCCTTTTCATATGTTAATTAATAAGTATGTACACTAGTTTCTCGGCATAGAATTTGGTTTAGTGATATAAACATGTTACGACGTGAGCTTTTGTTAGCATCAAGTGAGGACAGTGATGAAGAATCCAATAAGAGAACGTACAAAGACAGGGTTAATTTTCATAACCTCACTTCGACGTAATTTCGCGAGTGATTTCGTATTACCCCAACACAGGCTGAAAACATGCAACAAAAAGAAGTCAATTCCTTTCCGAAAAAAAAAAAAAAATTCTTATATGCTTATATACATTGGTTAGTAAATGGTGCCTAGCTGCACGGTGTAGCAGCAATGCATGGGACATCAAAATCAATTATTTGCAGAACTGTTATCAAAGTCGTAGATGGTATAGTAAATGTAATATTTCCTAACAGTACGTTGGCCTGATAATCCACTTAATATAGCGACGGGATTTGTAATGAACGGTGACTTTCCTTCTGGGTGTGGATATGTTGACGGTAGCCTATTCTCGTTAACATTGATAGTGTCATCATTTGAGAGGTTATCTTTAAAGTTGTCAAAAAAGGATGTTACGTTTCTCCTTGACAACTTCCAGCACAGCCAGCTTCTTGTAATAACGTTTCTTTCCCATGATAGAAACTTTAACGGTATGACAATTATACCGCCAAGTTCGCCACGAAAAGTAAAGCATTAAAATCATGGAGTATTAGGCCTATAGAGTTTGCTTATGGAATAAACTCGATCGGATCGCTCATTCGCAAAGACTTTTCACTTTGCGAAGAAACTGAGAAGTACAACCTAGATCATGGTGGAACAGAAAGACTTTGCACTTTGCAAGAATTGAAAAGTGAAAAGTGCAAAGTTGAAAAGTTGCAAAATTCGTTCGTGGAACAGGCCCCAGTTGTCTCAAAAAAGCATATCCCGGGCAAGTTGGCCGTGCGGTTAGGAGCGCGCAGCTGTGAGCTCGCATCCGGGAGATAGTGGGTTCGAACCCCACTGTCGGCAGCCCTGAATATGGTTTCCCATTTTCACACCAGGTAAATGCTGGGACTGTACCTTAATTAAGGCCACGGCCGCTTCCTTCCCATTCCTAGGCCTCTCCTGTCCCATCGTCGCTATAAGACCTACCTGTGTCGGTGCAACGTAAAGCAAATAGCAAAGAAAAAAATCCGGAAGCAACGAAATTGATTGACTTCATTCTCGCCATCCCGGCAAATAGCGCTTCCTCTGAAAGAAGCTTCTCGGCCTTAAAAAGGGTACACACCATCCAAAGAAATTCACAAGTACAGGACAGGCTCTCTGCACTTCCTTTGATTGCGATTGAGAAGAAATTTCTGAGTTACATAATGAAGAGGCCTAATTTCTACGATGCTGTGACAAATATTTTTGATGCAACAATATGCCGTCGTATCCAGCTGAAGTACTAATAGAAAATACTGAGTTAAGCCTTGGAGCCCCGTTAGAAATTCCTTTTAAACTTTAAGTGTTCAATATACAACCTGTGTCTGAAAAGTTCAGTGAATGGTCTCCGAGTTTGTACACCGTGCTAGTTCGGACGATGCGCTCGCGCATACGCATTGCGAGACATGAAACCAAGTACCCCCTCTCGGTCAACTCAACACAGTTAAACGGAGTTGAACGCTGCAACACTCGCACGGAGTCAGGGTGAGGACTCGTGTCATTGCACAATGGAGTGCAAAACGGAGCAACGCGTTAACATGAAGTTTTGCTTCCATCTAGGCAAAACGGCAACGGAAACACACGCAATGTTAGTCCAAGTTTACCACGCTCAAGCAGTGAGTAAAAAGTGCGTTTTTGACTGGTTTAAAAGCTTTCGAGATGAAGGTGTTGAGGACGAGGCGCGTTTGAGTCGACCAACCACAAACACATCTCCAGACAACATCGTACGAGTGCGACAGATGCTTGCGAAAGATCGACGACTGTCCTTGCGAATGATAGCAGATGAAGTGGGTGTAGGCAAGGACAGTGTAAGGAGCATTGTTCACGAACATTTGAAAAAGCGGAAGATTTGTGCCCGGTTTGTACCGCACAAACTGACAGACGAGCAGAAGCAAACTCGGATGGAAACGTCGGGAGATTTCATTGACGTTTGTGACCAAAATCCGGAGGTGTTGCAAACCATCATTACAGGAGACGAGTCGTGGTGCTACCAGTATGATCCCGAGACCAAGAGACGGTGGCGTGGTGTTCAGCGTCTTCTCCGCCTCCCAAAAAAAGACGGCGCACAAAGTGCAAGATTAAGAAAATGCTGATCGCTTTTTTCGACAGCAATGGTGTCATTCAACATGAATTTGTACCCCAGGGTAAAACTGTCAACGCGGAATTCTACGAGGGAGTTTTGAAACGGCTACTGTAACGCATCAGACGGGTTCATCCTGAACTGTACCGGAGTGGACAGTGGACGCTCCTCCACGACAATGCCCGTCCGCACACCCCGATCCGCGTGACCCAGTTTCTCGCTGAACGCCAAACGACTGTTCTCTCACACCCTCCGTATTCTCCGGATTTGGCGCCGGCAGATTTTATTATTCCCCCGTCTTAAATTAGCCCTGAAAGGCCACCGGTTCGACAGTGTAGCAGGTATCCAACAACGCGTGACAAGGCTTCTCCGGGAGATTCCAAAAGAAGCGTTTGCTGCCAGCTTCCAGCAGCTTTACAATCGCTGTCAAAAGTGTGTTGTAGCTAACGGAGATTACTTTGAAGGCCAGTAAAGGAGTGTTGTGTGTAACTTACGTTGTCTTTATTTCATGAGACCATTCACCGAACTTTTCAGACACAGGTTGTATTATGTGCCATTTCATCATTTTCAAATGATGTTATCTTATACAAAAGTAATATTAATTATCAAGTCTTTCACTTTTATGAAATGACATCTGTACTGCTCATAAAAATGCTGCGGTGCGAGCGACAGTATACTCTCAGAAGGAGTTTGGTAACACTTTTCAAAACGTCACGCGTCCCCACTGACTGTAGTGAACATAAATAACTTATTTTGTACAACGTAAATTGAAAATGACGTGGATTTCTGCCCTCTTTCTTTCATTTTCTGCCTCCATTTCGAATTCGGATATCGTAGTAGTGATTGAGAGCGACCGGGAGAACTTCTCCCAACCTTCACGACCTGTGACGTAGTCACAACGTCATTGTGGTTGAATAGCACACGCTGTGTTCATCGCCTGCCAGCCCGGCCACTTACAGTGCTGGGCGCCCACGGGACGGAGTACCCCTGTATTCATCGGGTACTCCGTACCGTGGGCGCCCAGCACTGTAAGTGGCCGGGCTGGCAGGCGATGAACACAGCGTGAGCACCTCTGGTATAAACTGTTAGGAAGGACGGAGGCACATACACTGAATAGCTGGCACTGTTCTACACCCCCGCCCTTGCGATTTGGGCAGGAGCTGCCTAGCCAAGGCAGTACAGAAGTGCTTAGTTCACTCGGAAGTATAAGGGTCAGGAAATCGACAAATGTAAGAAACGAGATTACCGGGCGAGTTGGTCGCGTAGCTGTGAGCTTGCATTGCGTGGTTTCCCATTTTCACACAGGCACACTAGGCTGTAACTTAATTAAGGCTACGTCACCGCAAACCCTTGATGTACAAAACGAAAAGAAAAAAAACAACAACGAGATTTGCACTTCTGGGGCGGCACATGACCCTGAGGTTCACTCAGCCTGCACCAGGTTAACTTCGAGAGCGGAGATGTCAAACATAGGGTTAACCACTCTCTACACTAAGTGCCGAGGTTACGGGAAGTGCAAGCCTTTCCCCTTCCACTCCTCTGGCTTTGCTTTGATTTTGCCGATTTTGACATTTACAGCCCCTTTAGCTTTTCCGCTCTATAGTTAGTAAAAACAACATACATATAACATTTATAAATACATTCATCAGAGCTTTTAAATAAAATTGCGTGTACCGTATTAACACATTTCCAATTCAGTGAACACTTCTTCCAAGACCGTTTATGCTTTCAGAAATTTAGCGTGCCTATTGGGTTACAGCCGTCTACGATAATTTTTCAGAAAGTAAAATACAAAACTAAGCTCTTAATTCGTGAACCTAGAGACCTCCCTGACAACTCAATATTATATGGTAACTTTCGCAGAAGATGATTTTCAGTGGTTTCTCATTTTCACACCAGGGGCTGATGACCTCGATGTTAGGCCCCTTTAAACAACAAGCATCATCATCATCATCATCATTTTCACACCAGGCTGTACCTTAATGAAGGTCACGGTCGCTTCCTCCCCTTTCTTAGCCTTTTCGTATCCCATCGTCGCCATAAAAACTATATGTGTCGGTGTGACGTAAAGCAAGTTGTAAAAAAAAAAAATTAAAACAGGACTTCGATAATGAATTTAGACCAAATTAGTGCGCACAGTATTTTCTAAATTAATTGCAGAAAAATTAGATAATATATTTCTGCAGTTAATGATGAATAGTTAATGAAGCTACAGACATTCCCAGTTCTTGTTTGTTTGTAGACGACTGTTACTGACACATCAGAAAAGGTGCGCGTGTCCAGATATTATTTCCAGAGTCCAAAGGTGGCCCTTGATTAACGAAAGGTTGAAAGCTGTTGTTTGTAAAATTGTATGGTAGGCCTATAAGGTGAAAGTTGTGTTCAAGTGGCGTGCTTCTTGCCTTCCCTTTCTCGCTGACAGCTTCACGACTCGGACTGTTTGTAGCTCTCAACTTAATTGCACCACGAAGTAGAAGCTTAACACTGATAGTAGTAACACTAGATCACGGGTACTTGTACGAGCCCCATTCACCACATCAAGCTCGAGTGGAATGCTTCCTTTCCACAGAACAAATCGCTTGTAAACATTCACCCGTGTTCTCTCTGGAGTGAGATGCCGGTGATAAAAGTAGCAGTCCTAATACAGTCCTAATAAGATAAGATGTTTCAGCTCTGAATGAAATGAATGAATTAATTTGTTTAATGTGACTAAGTTGTAAACTGTTGTCGATGTTGTCTCCTTGTGCCACTTCTTTAGAGAAATAGGATATCATGGTCATCAATCCACTGCAATTGCTCCGTAAGTAAAATACAGTATGTATATCACGTGTTATTGTAGCTCCCACTGTGGATCAGTGCTTGAGTGTCGGCTTCCAAATCCCAAGATGGTGGATTGAAACCGGGCAGATGTAGTCAGGTGGCTGAGAAACGACTCTGTGGTGGGCAATGTATTGCTATGGTTTAATTAATTTAATGTGATAAACACTAAATGCGCCACTGAGCGAGTGGGTGAGCGGTTTGGGTTACGTTGCTGTGAGCATGCATTCGGGAGATAGTGGGTTCGAATCCCACTGTCGGCAGCCCTGAAGATGGTTTTCAGTGGTTTCGCATTTTCTCACCAGGTGGTACTTAAATTAAGACCACGGTCGCTTCCTTTCCACTCCTAGCTCTTTCTTATCCCACCGTCGTCGTATGACCTATCCGTGTCGGTGCGACGTAAAGCCAATGACAAAATAAATGTGCCATCAGAGATCTTTTACATGACGACATCGTACGGCATTTAGTGTCGAATGGACCTTTTTCCACCCTTCAAATATCCTACTCAAAATTCTGGCATCTCGGTGTCTTCGAAAACCGTAGAAGTAGTAAAGAAGTAGTAATGAATGAATTTGTTTGTATATAGTCTTTATATTATTGGTTTTACACCCTGCTAACTATTTTTGCGGTTTGCGGAGATACCGGAATTTTGAGTCAAATATTTGAAGGGCAGAAAAAGTCCATTCGGCTCTCCTTGAACGATTTCGGCATATAAAGGATCTCTGGCGGCACATTTAGTGTTTACTAGACTAAATTAATTAACACTCAGGCATATATAGGTCCGTTTCTCTGCCATCTGCTAGCGTTAAACGAAACGTCGAAATTGACACGGAGACGGCCGACAGCCTAGATGCCTGCTCACGGTAGCTGTGTCAATATTATTATTATTATTATTATTATTATTATTATTATTATTATTATTATTATTATTATTATTTCCGCCTCTGTGGTGCAGTGGTTAGTGTGATAGCTGTCACCCCTGGAGGCCTGGATTTGATTCCCGGTTCTGCCACGAACTTTGATAACTGGTACGAGTGCTGGAACGGGGTCCACTCAGCCTCGGGAGGTCAACTGAGTAGAGGGGGTTCTATTCCCACCTCAGCTATCCTCGAAGTGATTTTCCGTGGTTTCCCGCTTCTCCTCCAGGCATATGCCGGGATGGTACCTAACTTAAGGCCACGGTCGCTTCCTTCCCTCTTCCTTGTCCATCCCTTCCAATCTTCCCATCCCCCCAACAAGGCCCCTGTTCAGCATAGCAGGTGAGGCCGCTTGGATGAAGTACTGGTCCTCCTCCCCAGTTGTATCACGCCTATGCAAACGTCTCACACTCCAGGATACTGCCCTTGAGGCGGTAGAGGTGGATCTCTCGCTGAGTTCGAGGGAAAAACCAACCCTGGAAGGTAAACAGATTAAGAAAGAAAGAATGAATTATTATTATTATTATTATTATTATTATTATTATTATTATTATTATTATTATTATTATTATTTCCTTCTGTGGATCAGTGGTAGATAGTCGGCCTCCGGATCCCAAGATAGCGTGTTCAAATTCGGCACATGTAGACCGGAAAAGAAGTCATTTCGACACTCCCTGCCATACGATGTCGGCATGTAAAAGATCTCTAGTGACACATTTAGTGTGTACCCGACAAAAGTAATTGAAACTCAGCCATAGACGCCGAAGAAGTTCAGGATATGTTTTATATATATATATACAGAAAAATAATATGTCCTGACTGACTGACTGATTCATCGTCGCCGAACCAAAACTACTGGACATAAAGCAATGAAATTTTGAGGAAACATTTATATTACAATGTAGGTGCTAACTAAGGAAGGACCTTTGGACATTCCGTCGTTGAGGGGCTGAGAAGGGGGGAGGGGTGAATTTTTAAAATAAGTGCATCTATATCTCAAAACTTAACAGTTTAAGGATTGAAAATTGGATATGGAATCTTCTTTAAAAATAAGGAAACGCGTATTATTTTGTTTCGTAAAATCCTCCTAAGGGTGTGAAAAAAGGTGTAAAAGAGGTTGAATAACTTTCATGAGGATACTTATATCTCAAAAACTGAAGATGTTACAGTCTTGAAAATTGGTGTTTGAAATAATCTTTAAAAATAAAGATACGCGAATTTTTTACGATTTTGGTAAATCTTCTTAAGAGGGGGTAAACAAGAGTGACGAAGGGGATGAATTTTTAAAATGAGTGTATCTATAATATATCTCAAAAACGTAACATGTTACAGACGTGAATAGTGGTATTTGGAATCCCCCGTAAAAGTAAAGGAACACGCATAATTTGTTTTCTGAAAATCCACCTAAGGGGAAGTGTTAAAGGGGGTAAATTTTAAAAATGACCATGTCTATAGCATATCTCAAAAACTTAACATGTTACAGACGTGAAAATTGGTATTCTTAATCTCTCTTAAAAATAAAGTAACACGTATTTTTTGTTTTCGAAAAAAACACTTTAGGGGATTAAAATGTCTGATAAAGGGAATGAATTATTTTTATTATGGTATCTCCAAAAATGACCATACTACAAACGTGAAAATTGGTATTTGGAATTTCCTTTAAAAATAAAAAAGACGTATTTTTTGTTTTTAAAAAAGGGGGTGTATAAAAAGGGGTTGCATGATTTTTATTAGGGTACAGGTATCTCTAAAACTGAAGATATTACAGGCGTGAACATTGGCATTTGGAATCTCCTTTAAAAGTAAAGAAACACGTATTTTTGTTTTCGAAAAATTCACGTAAGGGGTTTGAAAAAGGACCGAAAAAGGGGTTGAACACTTTTTTACGCGGATACTTATATATTAAATACTGAAGATGGTACAGACATGTAAATTTGTATTTGGAATCTTCTTTAAAAATAAAGAAACACGTTTCTTTTGTTTTCGGAAAGTCCACTTAAGGGAGTGGGGTGGGTGGAAAGAACTGAAGAGTGAGTTGAATTCCTTTTATGACGATACTTAAATATCAAATACTGAAGATGTTACTGACCTGAAAATTGGTATTTGGAATCCCCTGTAAAAGTAAAGGAACATGCATAATTTGTTTTCTGAAAATCCACTTAACGGAAAGTGTTAAAGGGGGTGAATTTTTAAAATGAACACATCTACAATATGTAAAAGATACCAACATTACAGGCGTAAAAATTGGTATTTTTAATCTTTTAAAAATAAAGTGACACGTATTTTTTGTTTCGGAAAGAACACTTAAGGGGTAGGAGTTGTAGAAAGGACTGTAAAAGGGGTTGAATTCTTTTTATGACGATACTTATATATAAAAACCTGAAGATGATACAGACATGAACATTTGTATTTGGAATCTCCTTTAAAAATAAAGAAACACGTATTCTTTTGTTTTCTGAAAATCCAATTAAGGGGGCGAGGGATAAATGAATTGAAAAATGAGTTGAATTCTTTGTTTGAGGATACTTATATCTCGAAAACGAAGGATGTTACGGACGAGAAAATTGGTGTTTGGAATCTCCTAAAGTAAGAAAGGCGCACGTATTTTGTGGCGGGGGAGGGGGGTGGAATAAACTGAAGGGAGTGTAAAAGGAGTTGAATTATTTTGAGGATACAAGCAAGAAGTGGACTTACAAAAATACACCCCTAAGGGGGTTTTGACTGGGGGGTCAGGAATGATGACAAAAATATGCATTTACATGAAACCGTTTGAATTATGTTAAAATTTCAAATGATATCCTAGGTGTTAAATAACAGAAGCTTTGAAACAAACTTAACCGCAGAGAGAATTTTTTTTGCTAGTTGTTTTACGTCGCACCGACACACATAGGTCTTACGGCGACGATGGGACAGGAAAGGGCTAGGAGTGGGAAGGAAGTGGCCGTGGCCTTAATTAAGGTACAGCCCCAGCATTCGCCTGGTGTGGAAATGGGAAACCACGAAAAACCATTTTCAGGGCTGCCGACAGTGGGGTTCGAACCTACTATCTCCCGAATACTGGATACTGGCCGCACTTAAGCGACTGCAGCTATCGAGCTCGGTCAGAGAAAGTTAAATGGGGGTTAAGATCCGAAAACAAATCTATTAATTCCTTCCTCCGAAACGGTTTAAAGTACGAAGACAAAATTCCAATTCCAAATCCTAGCTGTGAAATAGCAAATATGTTTTAACGTTCCTACCCTAAAGTGTTAAATGAGGTTAGCTCCGCAAACGAAATTTTCATCCGTCCAAAACCCTTTGACATACAAAGTTGTAATTTTACGATAGGGGTGTTTGTTCTTTTATGTCCTAGGTGTAAAATATTGCATACTTCAAAATATTTCTCCCCTAAGGGGTTTAGATGGTTTTTGACTCTCAAAAACACAATATCCATTCTTCCGAAACCCTTTCAGGCACTTATTTTTTATGAAGGTTTGTCTTCTATATACTAGATGTTAATAAATATTTAAAAACATTCACCCCTTAAAAAAGTGTTCATTCCTCCTTACTGTTGGATGTACAGAATCAAACTTTCACAGGTTGGTCGCTTTTACATCCCAGATTTTTAAAATAAGACAGGGTTTTAAACATTCAAATTCTTCCGTATGGGATTCAAATGAGTGTTAGATCAGAAAATAAATAATCATTCCCTCAAAACCGTTTGACGTACCAACTGAGGGCGTATTTTACAGGCTCATCTGACAGTGGACTCTCCAAAATGTAAAACTTTTAATAATAATTTTCTGTTTAAAACCGTAGCGAAGCACGGGTATCTTGCTAGTATGCAATAAAAAGAGAATCCAGGAATGCTAAATTGAGACACTACGAAACTAATTCTTCCAGTAGCTTTGTATGCAACACAGTGTTTGACTACCTTCTTATATAGAAGAATAAGCAAAACAGAAAAGAGAAACCTAAGGAAAAATGTGGGACCCATTTGGGAGAGTAATAATAATAATAATAATAATAATAATAATAATAATAATAATAATAATAATAATAATAATAATAATAATAATTGTTACGGTGTTACCCGTGAAATGCAGAGGTGAAAGAAGATGCGGGCTGGAATGGGTCTATCCACAGTGTGAAACCAAAACTTAAAATTTAACCGAAGATTATATTTTCAATAGACAACAAGATTTAACAAATTTTCACTAGGTGAAATAACAAAAATCAGGTACAAGATATACTTTTTACAAACGAAAGCACAAGTTCAGGGATCTTAACCAGTTCTGGGCTTCGAGCCCCAATTTACAATCCTTGAGCTACTAACCCAACTTTACCCAGGCATACATTTGTTCAAAGGGCAGAAAAACCCCTTCATTCAAGGAGCACTTGCTCCCAAGTTTTAACCTCAAGCCTCCCAAAGGCACTTTTCAAACACAAGAAAGAGCTGACCCACTCTCAATTTTTCAAGCCTATTAAAGGCAATACCAGGCATTACTATCAACTGCCCTCAAGGCACACTTACAAAGAAACAGGGGCATCTTGTACCCAACCTACTGGGCCTTCGTTGAAAAAGAATAGGTTAAGTAAATGGCCCAAAATGCAAAACAGAATGGAGGCGTGTACTTGCACTCCTAAATGAAACCTTTTTAAAACCTAAGAGGCACTAGGCCGAAGAAACTGGGGCTAATCCGAAACGATGGAGGTGACTCGTATGATAAAATTTTAAGACATTACAGAAGGCAAGAAACAGTTACAAAAATTAGTCACCTCAAACCAAAAATGAAGGGGAGCTCAAGAGGGTAAAGCACTCTCTATCCCCGTTTTACAGTTAAAGATATGTGAAGTTTTACAAAAGCGACGGCAAATTACATGTTCCAAGATAGGTTACATAGTAAAGGTTTCGGACCTTCCCCGCGGTTTAGACTGCTGAGCTAGCGAGAAATAAAGATGTTAAGTGACCATTACCTTGTTGAAGAGCTACTGCCGGATGAAAGAGGCGCTTCCCGCCTCCTGCTACACTTCCATACACTAGGCTAGATGTTGTTCGAGTGGCCGAGAGACAAAAAAATCAGTTTTTATACTCTCGGGGAAGATTCGAGACCTTTCATGAATAATTAAGACACACCCACAAGATTTTATTGACTAGCTAAAAGTTATATATCAAAATTGAAGAAGAAAGACACGATTGGTCAAAAATTAATTACAGAAAAATTTGATTGCTAACTTCAAAACTGGCTGAAAGAAAATCTTAATATTGCCAACCCACAAATGAAAGAACGAAATTTAGTTATAGGAAAACTTATGAGTACAAAATATCTTCAAGAAAAAGTTCCTTCACTTCGCACCAGGGTGCATGATCATAGTTTTTTTTAGTAGAGAGATCAATAAGAGAATGTCCGCATTTCTTGATCAATGGAAAACAAAACAAGTTGAAATCCACACAGAATTGACAACTTCGTAATCACAAAATTTATGGTAGTGACATCTGAGAAAACGTATAAGTTCATACAGTTGTTAAAGTTCAGAGTTTCTCCTGTAGAGGAGTACTTGAAGGCGGAAAATTCAAATGTGCGGCGTATAGGTGTACCAGTCGGTACAACAATAATAATAATAATAATAATAATAATAAAACACTATTTAAATAAAACAACTAAACCAGCATTTTTCAGAAAAGCCGAAAATTGTTTGGAAATAATTAACATTAAAAAAGAACAAATAACAAATAGTAAATCATTTATGAAAGCAATATTTGATGGTAAATTTCCAAAGAAAACCAAGAAGAAATCCTTCAGTAAATTCAGACTAGGACAAGATTTATACAAAACATCGGGAATAAAACAGGCCATGCTCTCAGGAAAAGATAATAAAGATGTTTCGGTCACCTGCGCAGAATGGCCAAAGACAGATTAAAAAACAAATTTTTGAACACTATTTAAATAAAACAACTAGAGCCGCATTTTTCAGAAAGGCCGAAAATTATTTGGAAATACTTAACATTAAAATAAATAACAAATAGTAAATCATTTATGAAAGCAATATTTGATGGTAAATTTCCAAAGAAAACCAAGAAGAAATCCTTCAGTACATGGACGAAATAAAGAAATCAGTAACAGCGGAAAAAGATGATGTTTGGGGAAGACAAGAAAAAGAAAACTGTTTCATGTGGCCCTAAGATGTTCTAATCGAATGAATAGTAATAATAATAATAATAATAATAATAATAATAATAATAATAATAATATAATTATTTCTTTCTTGTATGTTATTGACTGAGTCACCATTCCGCAATACGAAAATGATTTTGTTAGGTTCATTTTAATACAACTATTGTTAAATAAGTCATTTAGTTTGCTTGATAAAGACTGATTCCGTAAGGCAAAGAATAACCGTTTCCTGTTTTGAAAGAACGCGTTGCTATTTATCAGTGTGACCGTGTTTCAATCGTGCCTTATATATTTGACGTTTGTCGTAAGGACCGTCATTTACTGTATTTAAAATTAATCTGTTTTATGTTAAAGAAACGAAAGGTAAGTAATGACAAACACATTCTTCTGTTTCCACAGGTTCTTTACCAATTTCCTTATGTGAAACCAATTTTGTTTAAAAATATTACTTTTATTTGAGAATAATGTGTGAATGATACTGTACGAGTGTGCCGCGGGATTTTAAATTACACTATTAGTGCTTCGCAGGTTGAAAAGGGTTTAATATAGGTGTCATTTGGTGTACGTTATAGTGAGTTTGGCAGATTGATATGTAACAGTATATTCTGGCTCTGTGAGCAGAACAACGGTTAACTACGACATCCGCCCCCCTTCAGCGCCAAAATGATTACAGAACTGTTGTGGATCCGGTCAGCCTTTAGGATGAGAACGTATATTTTCGCATACATGAAACAATTCCGGAATTTTGATAGTTCAGTAATCCTTATAAAATGTCAGTAATGCATTCTCTTTTCTTACTGTACGCTTTTCTCCGTAAAGAGATGCCCAGTCAGGAAGAAATTTAAAGTCCCCTGATAATCGTACCCATCTCTCTCCCGTGTGCACCTCAATAATTTGTTCGCACAGTGGGTTATTAAATTATTATTCCTTTTACGTCCCAGTAACTATATTTACGGTTTTTAGTTATGCCGGTATGCCGGAATTATGTCCTTCTGGAGTTCTGTTACGTGGTGGTAAATCTGCCGACTCGAGGCTGACGTATTTGAGCACCATCAAATACCACCGGACTGAGCATTGATCGACACTGCCATCTTGGGCGTAGAAGGCCAAAGTGGCTGATTAATTAGCCTTGTGTACTGTTTGTCCAAATCTTCTCCCGTTTCTCTACAGGGTCGTGGTGAGATGAATCTGTTGTGGCGGAATGTTATGACGGGATGCCCTTCCTGACGTCAACCTCATGAGAGGAGTTAATGAGATGAAATGAATGATGTGATATATGACAGTAGGAAGGGAGAGGGTGAAATATGGTGCCTACCCTTGTCGAATAGCACCAAGGGGTCAATTAGCCTTATGTACTAAATTTGCTTAATTAGATTCCAGAAGGCCCTTCGTTGTCTGCATTTCTTGTCGAATATGTTTTCCACTGTTCATATCAGGTTTACTGCAATACTAGCTGGAGAAACAAAGTGAAGGAATTAATTATCCTTATCATAACTCCTTAACATTTTGTAAAAGGTATGAATGGACGACGACGGTACACGGCTAGTCGTGCCTGGAAGAGAAGTACCGCACACGAGCTTCGCGCGCCCGCGGGTCGAAACTCATTTATTGCCCCCTCCCATACTCCTCTCTTCCCCTCCCACTGCCTGGAGCTGTTGTTATAGCCCAATGTTGCCAACTCTAGAATAATGTCTAACTTTCCTTTCTTTTTTCCCCCTCCGTCAACTGAAGCTAAACTTCAAATTTCCGGTTTTAGATGTATAATTTCATCTACACAATATTACAGCTAAACCATATTTATTAATTTCTTCTTTTACATAGCTTAGATTTTATCGCTTTTCTGCCCGTGCATCGAAGCCACCCGCACATGCTTTGTCAGTAAACACTATTTCCAAATGAAAACCTAAAGTAAGTTTGACAAGTTCCATTCTGAGGCATGTGTTGAGTATGCATAACCATCTGAAAATAGTTCGCCTTCAATAAAGGAAACCGGATAAGGGAATGAATAGCTGTAGATAACCACTTAATTTGATGTATAAAGAACTAAATCTGCGATGTAACATAATTTGAACAGATTCTCTGTGGTAGCTGTTCTGATAATACCTGAACATTTAAAACCTTAAGTGACGTATATTTGTATCCGTGTTTTTGTACGTTCTCATTGAACCGTTAAGAGTTAATAGGACACCATCATAAGTCCGTTCGAAGGGTAATATCTCTCGTCTTGTGTTTAAAGCAGATAGCAATTATCTTACCTTGAAAAATGAAAAACGGAATGTTTCTAGGAAGGACTTGTTTTCGTAAGGCCACGGGCTTGGATGTATGCACGCAGCTAACTTGATATAATAATATTAAAACATTGTAATTTAAGGTTTGTGTGTTCTGTTCTTTTCCTTTGTTTCGTACTCATTGATTAAGAATTTGTTTCTTGATCGAAAAGTTTGATAACAATATAAGTAGGCCTACACTATGACTATCGGCTATGTTCACCCTCATATTCTAGATTCATATTCACAGATAGTCAAAACATTGATGAAATATCGCTAAAGAAATGTTTTGCTTTTCCTTCATTTTAAAAGCTGTCTGTTAATTTATCAGCCCGGAGGCTGGTTGAATCCTTCAATAGAGAGGCTGCGCGTTTATAGGGAAACCGCAGAAAGTGATGGCTCCGCCGTCATGAGGCGCACAAGGCATGATGAGTGAAATAGTTCGCCATTACTTTCCTCACTGGACCAGAAAGTGCTTTTGTAGTAAGACTGACCCTACGAGTTGCACCTTTCATAATATACAAGCGCACTTCCAATGTTTTTACTCAATATCTCCCATGCCTTAGCAGCTTCCATAGTGTCACAACCGTAAGTGAGACTTAGGTGGAAGCTATTTTCGTATCATACTGTATTGTCAGGTATTATTCACTTCTTCCGCAATTGAGATATCTCGAGTTAAAATCTGAGTGATTGTATTACTGGAGACAATTTATGGGGATCTCCTGTTTTCTCTGTAAGAGTAACTATACCTATTTTCCATAAGTATTCACTTGTTAAATTTACAAACACACACACATATATATACTAAGCAGTTACCCGTGGCTTCCCTCGCGTGGATTTCGTAACTTAATAAAAGTAATCGTTCCTCGCTACTGTACCAAGCCGTTAAATGAAAATCCCTAAAGTGTAAAAACTCACTGAAAAATTGAGTTCCATTTACCCCCAGATACTCTTTGTACATCACGTTTGTGGTATTGCCTTTTAGGGCTAAGACGACCATGCGACATACAACTGTACATGTGAGAAACAATCTTCTTTCAAGTCGAAAAAGTGTATTTCTAAAAGAGATTCCAAATATATTTCCACGTCTGTAACATCTTCAGTTTTTGAGATCCCCATAAAAAATACGACCCTTTTATCAATCTCTCCCCACTCCCACCTCCACCTAAGTGGATTTTCCAAAAAAAATGCATGTTTCTTTATTTTTAAAGGAGATTCGAATACCCATTTTCACGTCTGTAACATCTTGATTTTCTGATATATAAGATCCTCGTAAGAAATAATTAAACTCTTTTTTCACCTCTATTCACCCCCGTTAAGTGCCTTTTCCGAAAACAAAACAAAAATACATGTTCCTATATTTTTAAAGCTCTTTCCAAATATCAAGTTTCACGTTTGTAACATGTTATGTTTTTGACATATAAAGTAGATATACCGGTACTGATAGGGCCGATGACCTTCAATGTTCGGCCCATTAAAACAACAAGCAGCAACCGGTACTGATAGGTAAGGTACACCTTTGACAACTAACAAAACTTGGCAAGAGCTCTTGTGGCAGTCGATCCCATTCCTCCAAAAGGGCAATGCGAAGGTCCTGGAGGGTCCTTGGTGGGGGCTGACGGGATGGAATTCGCCTCCCCAATGCATCCCAGGCATGTTCTATAGGATACAGATCCGCAGACATCGCTCGCCAGTCCATGCGATGAATATCTTCCCCAGCCAGAAATTCATCCACCTGAGTAGCGCGGTGCGGTCGGTCATTATCGTCCATTAAGAGGAGGTCTGGACCAACCGCACCTCTGAAGAGTCGAACATGTGGTCTCAGTACCTCATCCCTGTATCTCGGAGCGCTAACAGTGTTCCTCGGACCACCCATGAAGATGTGCAGGTCCGTACGGCCATTCATCATGATGCCGCCCCACACTATGACGCCACCACCACCATACTGGTCCCGTTCCACGATGTTCCAGTGGTTGTATCGGCTACCCGGTTCTTTCCAGGTTAATGTGCGACGGGAATCGTTCTGCAAACTGAAGCGGGATTCATCTGTGCAGAGCACATGCCTCCATTCATTCATGGTCCAGTTCCGATGTTGACGGCTCCACAGTAAACGGGCCCGTCTCTGTGCTAGAGTGAGCGGGACGCACACCGCTGGACGTCGGGCAAACAGCCCTGCTGTTCTGAGCCTCCGGTACACAGTTTGCCGGGAAACTGCAACCCCTGAGAACGGCTGCAAGCTCCGCCGACAATTGTCATGCAGGTGCAATCCGATTTCGTCGGGCCAGATATTGGTCTTGCTGTGGGGTGGTTACCCTTGGTCGACCTCTTACGACTAACATCTCCTGTGTCTCGAAATCGTGTCCAACGTCTAGAAATGACACTTCGTGGCACATTCAATGATACGGTGACTTCGGTCTGTGTCTGGCCTGCTTCCAGGCGGACGAGTATTCTACCCTGCAAAACGGGGTCGAAGTGGAGTCGTTGTGCCGTTATGTTGTCACTTTCACCACAAAGCTACACTCCGCACACCATAACAGCGCATACTCGACTGAGGGAATATGGGGCGCAGGCACTGGCGCAGGGAACACTCCTTTCCTATACAGAACGAACACGTAGGGTTGGTAGGTGCATAAGTCGTGCGATTTGCAGTCTGTTTCCTGTTCCCGTGCTTACTCGTAACTTATGCTTAACTTTTGGACACTAGTGTAAATAAATTGGTCTGTTTCGTTCACATATTCAGAAATGACAAGTATAGCCTGATATAACTGATCATGGAAGGCAAGGCAGAAGGGAAACGTGAACGTTGGTGGAGAAGACCTCTGACAATGGTTCGACATACGCGATACGGCATGGTCACCGACCGTCTGTTAGGAGTGTGTACAGAAAATGGTGTAATAGTAAAGCAATTTGTTTCTCTTGTTTATGTTGTTAGGGTCATCAGATCATAGACTGGTTTGATGAAGCTCTCCATGCCACCCTACCTTGCGCTAACCTTTTAATTTGTACGTAACTGCTGCATTCTACATCTGCTTTAACTCTTTGTCATATTCATACCTTAGTCTATCCCTGCCGTTCTTACTGCGTACACTTCCTTCAAAAACCAACGGCACAAGTCTTGGGTTCCTTCAGATGTGTCCTATCAATCTCCTTTTCTGGTCAAATTTCACCGAATCGATTTAGTATATATTCATTCGTGATTCAGTCTACTCATGTCACCTTCAGCATCCTTCTTTAACGCCATATTTCCAAATCTTCTATTATCCTTCTTTCTGAGCTAGTTATCGTCCATGTTTCACTTCCATGCAATACCATGTTCCAGATGAAAGTCTTCAAAAACATCTTTCTAATTCCTATATCAATTTTCGATGAGAGCAAATTTATTTTCTTAAGGAAGACCTTCCTTGCTTGGGCTAGTCTGCATTTTATGTCCTCTTTATTTCTGCCATCATTAGCTATTCTACTAGGCTACCTATTCATCTACTTCCTTAAAGACTTCATTTCCTAATATAATATTTCCTGCATCACTTGGCTTCGTTCGACTGCACTCCTTACTTCTCTTTTGGACTTATTTATTTTCATCCTGTACTCCTTGTCCATACCATTGAGCTGTTTCTCTAGATCTGCTGCAGACTCAGATAAAATAACATATAAACGGCATACTGACCGATAAAGCCTTATCTGAGAGATGTTCGGTCACCGTGCATATATGCATCCTGTTTGTAAAGTGAAATTAATTATTTGTGTGTGGATAGCTGCACTGTATTGTACACTCAACGACACAAAAATTGGCCGTCGCAGAAAATGACGTTTTTTCAAAATCCACTTGTTTGAAATAGGATGAACACACTGTGAAGGTGATAGGATTGTATCATCTCTTCGGTCACCTGTTCTCCATAGTTTACAAATATCCTCGCGTTTCGAGAATGTATAAAATTAAATATTTCTTTACCGGCCAGTTTTTGTACGGTTGAGTGTACATAGTCCAGTTTAAAAAATGTTCTCAAATATGTTGTGTGTTTTGATGGTAACTTATTGCGATATATTTTGTGATGTACCGAGTAGATGACATGTGGGGCGTCATTTTTGAACGAGTATCATTAGGATGAGTAACCAGTTTTTAGTTTGGTCTATACTCATTGGTACTCAATACCGGTAGTTCGGAAACACTTGCTGAATGATTACTGCAAGTTTCTATACGTTAAAAAGTATTTGTATGCTCCGATACTCTGTTGATAAATAGTTTTTTCGTTTATTGGTTCAGATTTTTACTCTTCATTCCCGGATATCCCTGTCATCCACGATCTCCACTTAAGTACAGTAGTATTCTTGCTTATGCCAGGCAGGCTTGCACGTCTCACCTTAGAAAAAATCCATGAAATTGCGTCCCCCTTTTTATCAGCAGTTAACATTACTGCCGTATCCACAGTCAACGAGACGTCAGCTCAGTGATTTCAAAAATTAAAAAATGGTTTTTGACTCTGTTAGCCATACAACCAGCAAATTATTGAATATTACGTAACAGTGTATAAAGATGTACCATATAGCATACAGTATACCCGAAAATAAAGGGTAGTAATATAATAATATTGTTAAATATTGTCCTAATATTTACAAGTCATTCCTTTGTATTCTTTCATGTCATAAAATTGATACAATACAAAGTTTGATTGAATAAGATAAATAAAAATTATGAACCACATACATTATGTTATCTCACTCCTTATTTCCCTAGTACGCCTCTTCAGTGATGCCTAGGCCATCTATGACAGCTGATGGTGGAGCTGTTGAGGATCCAACTAGCCTTCGGGCTGAGGACTAAACATACATATATACATTATGTATATAGATAGATATATTTTGCAATTTGATTTACGTCGCACCTACACAGATAGGTCTTAAGGCGACGATGGCATAGGAAAGGGCTAGGAGTGGGAAGGAAGGGGCCGTGGCCCCAGCATTTGCCTGGTGTGAAAGTGGGAAACCACGGAAAACCATCTTCAGGACTGCCGACAGGGGCGTTCGAACCCACTATCTCCCAAATGCAAGCTTACAGCTGCGCGACCCTAACCGCACGGTTTCTGAGAAATTCGGCTAAAAATACGTATGCACTGTGGTTGAAAGAAACATGTAGGAAGTAGAGGTCAGTTTCCTATCAGTTTTGCGTACATCAGTGTTCTTGCTGCACTGTACTTAGTATACAAATGTACATGTGGTTCAAATCTGCAACACACGTAGCGTCATATTCACACGAGGTCGGTTCCACCATGTTAATGCGATCAAGATGATTGGCATAACGTCCGGGTTCATGGCTAAATGGTTAGCGTGCTAGCCTTTGGCCACAGGGGTCCCGGGTACGATTCCCGGAATTGGTTAATTCCGCTGGCCCGGGGGCTGGGTGTATGTGTCGTCTTCATCATCATTTCATCCTCATCACGACGCGCAGGTCGCCTACTAGCGTCAAATCAAAAGACCTGCTCCTGGCGAGTCGAAGTCCTCGGACACATCCCGGCACTAAAAGCCATACGCCATTTCATTTAATTTCATTGGCATAACATCCGTCTTCGAGTCTTGTGCGTATTAGTGATGTACGTTGACATCTGGTGAGAATGATTCAGCTCAGTGAATAAAACTGTAGCCGGCCCCGTGGTGTAGGGGCTTGCCTCTTACCCAGAGGCCCCGGGTTCGATTCCCGGCTAGGTCAGGGATTTTTACGTGGACCTGAGGGCTGGTTCGAAGTCCTCTCAGGCCTACGTGATTAGAATTGAGGAGCTATCTGACGGTGAGATAGCGGCCCCGGTCTAGAAAACCAAGAGTAATCGTCGAGGGGATTCGTCGTGCTCACCACACGACACCTCGTAATCTGCAGGCCTTCGGGCTGAGCAGTGGTCGCCCGGTAGGCCAAGGCCCTTCAAGGGCTGTAGTGCCATGGGGTTTGTTTGAATGAAACTGTGACTCCTTTTAGAAGGGTTCTTGTAGTGAAACACGCAGCAGACTTCATCTTTATCAATCTTTTGAGACCCACACTCCGGCAGTTCGATCCACTACCACGTGTGAAGACATGGTTGTAATCTGGAATATGTTCAGCAGATGACCTCAACTCCAGGGAGAAAAAAAAAAAAATACAACTGAACCTCACCCTTGTGAATCCTTGTGGAAAAATGCTGAAACGGTATGCGAGTGTGAGTACCAGTAGTTCATATTCTCCAACCAAAGCCCTGATGAGTGTTGTAATTAGTCTGTGGCGAAGCCGTGTTGAAAAAGTGAATCCTATCTGATCTCCTGAGCTACGTTACGTTGGGAATGGTCAGTATTTTTGTTGGTGGACTACAAGCTGTCGGCTGGCGGAGGAGCGGAAATGAATCATAAGTCCGGCCTAGAAAGCATAGACACTCTCCCTTCACCTAACTGCGATCTGTGACCAGGTCGCAGACTTTCATAACTCAGTTAAGACAGTGATGATGATGATGATTGTTGTATTATTATTATTATTATTATTATTATTATTATTATTATTATTATTATTATTATTATTATTAAATAATAAGTGCGAACAGTTCGTTAATTCTATCAGTTATAGATTTCCAGTGCTAGACTACTTTCTTTACTATCTGCTTTACGTCGCACCGACACAGAGAGGTCTTATGGAGACGATAGGATAGGAAAGGGCTAGGAATGGGAAGGAAGCGGCCGTGGCCTTAATTACGGTGTTAATTGCCTGGTGTGAAAATGGGTAACCACGGACAACCATCTTCAGGGTTGCCGATAATGGGGTTCGAACCCAGTATCTCCCGGATGCAAGCTCACAGCTGCGCGCCCCTAACCGCACGGCCAACTCGCCCGGTCCAGAGCTAGAAATTCTTAACTTCGAGACAACGTATTGGATGTTTTTGTTAGTTGCGAATAATAATAATAATAATAATAATAATAATAATTTCGTGTGGCTATTTCTAGCCGTATGCAGCCCTTGTAAGGCAGACCCTCCGATGAGGGTGGGCGGCATCTGCCATGTGTAGGTAACTGCGTATTATTGTGGTGGAGGGTAGTGTTATGTGTGGTCTGTGAGTTGCAGGAATGTTGGGGACAGCACAAACACCCAGCCCCCGAGCCATTGGAATTAACCAATGGGTGTTAAAATCCCCGACCCGGCCGGGAATCGAACCCGGGACACTCAGAACCGAAGGCCAGTACGCTGACCAGTCAGCCAACGAACGGGACATAATAATAATAATAATAATAATAATAATAATAATAATAATAATCGTATTGCTCAACTAGCGGGTGCAGGCATTTTTATTTGAGGACATTTAGCCTGCCTACTTGTCAATTTCGTCGTTCCGTTTTATTCAACCGGATGACAGAGAAACGGAACTTTGTTGGGCTATCTGCGCCTTTTTATCAGGCAAATATTAAGTGTGTGACATCGTACGACATGGAGTACCGACTGGGCTAAACTTATTTCCGCCGGGAGAGTTGGCTGTGCGGTAAGGGTGGCGTAGCTGTAAATTTGCGTTCGGAAGATAGTGGATTCGAATTCCACCGTCGGTAGTCCTAAAGACGGGTTTCTGTGGTTTACCATATTCATACCAGGCAAATGCTAGGGTTGTAGGCCTACCTTATTACGGGCACGGCCGCTTGCTTCCCAATCCTACGCCTTTCCGATCCTTGCATTGCCGAATATCTTAAATGTATTAGTGCAACGTTAAACCACCAGAAAAACAAAAAACAAAAAACCACTATTTCCCGTCGTTCAAAAATCCCACTCACTACCTCTGCTGGTTTTGAACCTGCGATCTTGGGATTCGCAGGCCGGCATTCTACCACTGTTGTACGTATGGAGTTCTGAGACAATTAATATTGAGTATGTGCTGTAGTAAATCGACGGTGAGATGTCAGTTAGGAAGACATTTTCTGCATGGTATGAACGAATCGCTTGCACTGAAGATGTCCCTCGATATGCGAGAAATTTAAGTGAAATAAGTGTAGAAAATAGAGATTCCATGAATGCCGCAAAATCGTTATTCTAATAATAGTGAGATATTGCGAACTTGTCAGTGTTTAAAACCACAGTAATTATACAGCCACCTTTTGATTACGCTACAGTAGTGTTGTATGCGCAGGTTAAAATTTTTGACTTTGAAAATCCGAGAATCTCGCATGCGTCAATATTCGTAAGGGATAAAACATTATTCATAAATAAAGATATCTCTTTCCTACTCCTCTGCCAATTGCTGAACGAAGGTAAGAGTGAAACTGTGATAAGGTATTGAAGGTATATAGTGTTATAAATACGTTTGGAAACTGATGCCAGTGATGCTACCTTTAAATTATTGACCACAGCCAAATGCGTGGGAAAGGAACAGTTGACCTAACCACCTTGGCTAAGTGCCCATAACAGTGGCATGGGGTGCGTCTATCGAAGTAAAAGGTTACAACCTCTCTAAATTGCCATTTTTAATTAAGCGTTCGAGTAACGTCTGGCATGAATTTGAAGATTTTACCTCTCTTCTTTACTTTATATTGTGCGCAATATCGAAACATTTAACTAAGAGTCCCTCTTCCACCGTTAGGTCGGTATATGCAGAGTGGGTTTCGGCTCTTGGGTTTCGTCCCTTAAGTGGCCACGGCTTGCCCGTGGTCCAACACCTCTGTACTCTGACCGGCCAACCGAGCAGAGGAAAATTAGCCACGGCTCTACCGTAGCTCTACGCCTCTGCATTCGGGAGACGGGCCTGGGACACAGTGCCGGACTTCACGCCTGGCTCCACCCGTCGGCTATCCTGAGAATGGTTTTCCGTGATTTTCCATTCTCCTGCACTAAGGTGAATGCCGGGGCAGTTCGTAGTATAGAACACGGCCGCCCATCCCCTCACCTTCTCCGCACATCTTCACCGCAACAAATCTCCCGGCCTGAGAGACGGCGTCACCGCCTAAGAGGCCCGCCTCCCCATTCAGGGGAGGAATGAAAACGTTTAGTAGTAGTAGTAGTAGTAGTAGTAGTAGTCCTGAGTTGGTCGGTAGATGCATAGTGGATGTCGGCCCTTAAGTGGCCACGGCTGGTCCGTGGTCCAACAACTCTGCACTCTGACCGGCCAACCGAGCAGAGGACGGGTGGCCACGGCTCTACCATGGCTCTCCGCCTCTGCATTCGGGAGACGGGACAGGGCTGGACCTCACGGCTGGCACCAGCCGTTGGCTGTCCTGAGAATGGTTTTCCGTGGTTTTCCATTCTCCTGCACTAAGGCGAATGCCAAACCCCTCACATCCGAGCATCTCCTTCACCGTAACAAATCTCCCGGCCTGAGAGACGGCGTCACCGTCTTAGTAGTAGTTCCTGAGTTTCTGAACACTAACCCATATGCTTGTGTTTAGAAACTGTCACGCTCACGCACGCAAATTTAGAACAAGGTCCTTGATGAACACAGACTTTAGTTTGAAGAGTGGTTAATGATAGCTTGGTGTGAGCAATGTAGTTCTTATTTGTAGGTTGTAATGTTTCTTGTAGTGGCTGTTTACGATAGGATTACCGATAACTCACTTCACAGTTTGACACTTCATGACAAGATGTAGCTTGTTTGACTATGATACATTTATTTCAAGATCTTTTTGCTATTGTAAGTGTTCATGCAAAGTACATTTCAAGATGATGATTCCAGAGTATGATAAAAATACTCGAGCGTCACTCTTAAGTACCATGTCCCACTAAATTTAATGCAGGAAAACTGGAATATCCCAGGGAAAATACAGGGAAAACATATTTAGTTAATTAATGGGAACCCTGCTTTATCTGCACACAGCACAGCACAGCACAGCACAACACCTCATAGAAACACGCAATGATCGACGCAGGGTTGACATCGGGAAGTGCACCTGATCGTAAAACTGAGCCGAATCCACATCAAGTCCTGACCCCAGATAAATTGGGAAAAAGGCCAGAAAGGCGAAGAAGAAGAAGAAGAAGAAGAGAATAATGAAATATATTTCTATTTTCGAATTTGTAAAAATAAATGTTTATACCATCCGATGATTAGGACTTGCTTTAGCGACTGCATATTCTCATTCCTTACATTCTAGTTTGAGGTGATGTTATTGCCATTGGACTTTACGGTTGAGTCATTAGACAAGGAAATTTTTAATGAAATATTCAATAAACACTTCTGAAAGCTGTGCTTGGCGCGAGCAAAATTTTCCCACCTCCCATCGCGAACCCAGTTTTTTTGAGAGACCAAGATCTCTCACGAAGTAATTTATTTCTTCTCGATTAAGAAACTTGAGTTTTTATCTTCTCTAGTCTAGTTTAATATAATAACTTATTTGCTATTGGTATTTCAATCCAGGGAATCTGAAGATGATAATATATTTAACGTCTATGTAACAAATGATCGGAAGAGAGTTTACTAGATTTAAGTAGTATTAAGAGCTAACTACTGTGCCGGAACTCACCTTCTCAACCTTCTGTGCCCTGCTAACTATGCTGGACGGCTGACCGGGTGGATAATCTACCAAGCAATAGACTGATTATATTTCTAGTTGTATGTTGAAATGTAAAGCGCCTACTTCAAGGCAGAGTCTACTGAAAGTGAAAAGGTTTTCTAACTTACAATTTTTTATTTTTAAAAATTTTTTTTGCTATTGGCTTTACGTCGCACCGACACAGATAGGTCTTTTGGTGACGATGGGATAGGAAAGGCCTAGGAGTTGGAAGGAAGCGGCCGTGGACTTAATTAAGGTACAGCCCAGCATTTGCCTGGTGTGAAAATGGGAAACCACGGAAAACCATCTTCAGGGCTGCCGACAGTGGGATTCGAACCCACTATCTTCCGGATGCAAGCTCACAGCTACGCGACCCTCTAACCACACGGCCAACTCGCCCGGTAGATTACTATTATCACTATGCTGTATTTGTTTTACGTCGTACAGGTCATATGGTGACGATAGGTTAGGAGAGGACCAGGACTGGGAAGGAAGCGGCCGTGGCCTTAATTAAAATTACTGTAGAGTTCCACCATTTGCCTGTTGTAAAAACGGTAAACCACGGAAAAAACATCTTAGGGCTGCCGACAGTGCGTTTCGAACCCACTATCTCCCGAATGCAAGCTGACATTTACGTGATCCAAACCGCGTAGGCACTCGCTCGGTGAAAATGTGAAAATCTCTTACGTAGTCAGAGGGTGACGACGAATTTTATGGACAGAAGGACTAAATCTATAAATCTGTAATTTCGTATATTTTGTCATTTTTTCTGATATTTATCCGTTTTAGGTAAACTCAAGACCGTATCACGGGTTTTTAACTTTCGTGTCTCCGTCTGTTTGTCTGTCCGGCTGTTCCACCGTCATGGCGAAACGGCTGGATAGATCTCGACCAAACTTCATATTTAGAGTATACTTATCCAGGCGCAGGTTTAGATATGCATATGATTTTAAAATCACTGAATAGACTGGGGGTTAATAGGAAAACCAGAACAGGTTTTTCCAATTTTCTCTTATACTATTGATTTTCTGTCAAATCCGTAGACTATATATGAAACTCCCCTTCATTTTAAACAACTCTTGTTATGTACATAATTTCGTCTAGTCTTCAAATAACGGAGAAAATTTGTATTTTCTGCGGGTTTCGTGCTCTACATTGAGTGACGGACACCCGCGCAGACCAACAACGAATCTACCTGTTACCATGGCAACGTTTCTGGCTGCTTGCCAGCAGGGAAGTACCACAATGCCATTTTCGTTATTATTCCTGTAAACTTGTGGTTGTTCTTTAGGTACAAGGTGAGATAGACGTCAAGCTGCATTTCTGCGGGGTATTTGCGGATACCGTTGGAGGTTACAATCGTCTTCGACAGTACACGGAGTGTAACCCATTATTTTACACCGTAAGGTATTTTCTGGGATTTGCTATAATTTTTACTGTATTTCTGTTCTACTTCCGTTTTCTGCTTTAATTTCTTGCCTCTGTTTTGTCTCTTTAGGCTCAAGTAATAACACTGTAAATAATCTTCTTATATAAGAATCCCTATGCCTAAAATTCTCCTCTGTTACCGCGTTCTTAAATCCGTAACTCATATCATGAAAATTTAGTGAGGGACATTTCATTTTTGCAATACATCCACTTCGTTTTCAGCTGTAGACAGAGGTGTATTTCTTGATTGCAATCAACTCCCCCCCACCACCACCACAACTCGATTCTGACTGGCATTAAGAAAAGGGACCTGTCTTTATAATGAAAACTCCACATCTCTATTGTGAATGACAGTAGGCAAGTGAGCCTGCCGTTATGGTAGAAACTCCCGAGCTCGGTTGTGAATTGCGGTAGGAAACGTGACCTACCATATTCATCAAAACTTCCCAAAGCGCACCTCACATTGGAAACAATGTATGAGGTCCTCCCAGTGGTGTTACTCGGATAACGCTAAGAGACAAGGATGTTAATATAAACTTACTCACTGCATGTACAGTAATTTACGTAGAAATCCGTATAAAATGTGGAATACCGTAGGGAAGTAGGGTACATTTGCTAGTAAGTAATAATTGCTGCATGAAGTAGTGGACTGGGAAGGAGAAGGACTCAAAGTAGGAGGGTAAGAATTGTGGTCTTTGCTATGGTATAGCCCCTGCATTTGCTGGTATGAAAATGGGAAGCCTTGGAAAATCGTTTTCAGGAGTCTCAATAGTGGGTATCGAAGCCACTATTTTCCAAATACAAGCCTACAGCTACATGACTCCATTGCCTAGCAACTCGCACACTTGTCATTAACGTGAATTTTAATTTTTCCGGGGTCTCTTAGCCTTCCTTCCTTCCTTCCTTCCTTTATTTATTTATTTATTTATTTATTTATTTATTTATTTAATTGTGTGTTATCCATTTTTCCTTCCTTTGTACATTACTTGCTTCAGAGATGTTTAATTTATTTGTTTATTTTACATTTTAACTTTAACCACTATATTGATCCGTTATTGAAGTGCAGATTTGTGTGTACACCGAATGTATTCAGCAGGCGTCGCTTCTCACGGCCATGTAAATGGAGTGGGCACGTTCTGGAACAAGAGACATGGATGTATTTTGAAGCTGGGTCTATTGCATGGACTTTGTTAGGATTGTGGGATGGAGAAGAATAGATGCGAGATAAGCCGCGCTAAGGCAAGGGAATATACAGCGTGAAATACGAAGAATCGGACGGTAAAACAAGCGAATACAAATTCCAAAGGTTAAATTTCCTTCTGCGTGGTTCGTTTACATGTAGAAGAATGATTTGTTTTCGGTATTGTAGCCTGTAACGCCGTCGTTTTGTAGAATATTTATGCACACATATTTTTTCCACCCTAAAGGTACCGTTTGGCCGAGATGGTTAAGGTGTGCTCGGTTCATTCGGAAGGGCGTGGGTTCGATTCCCCGCCAGGAAGTTTAAAAAATTAAGAAAGGAGATTTCCACTTCCGGAGTTGTACATGGCCCTGAGGTTCACTGAGCCTATACCAGAAATGATTACCAGATTTATTCCTGGAGACAAAGGCGGCCGGGGTTACAGATCGTGGAAGCCTTTACCTTCCACCCCTGCAAGGGCCTTCATGGCCTCTGTACGGAGAGGACATTGCAGTCTCGTTGAACCGCGCTAACTACCAGTTTGACAAATTTTACCAGAGAATTACTTCGTCGAGCTATTTTGAGCATTATAGAGACAGCATATCTCCTTCTGTTGACTCATTACTAGAGGCTATGAGACTTAAAGAGCTGGGGACGCTTTATCATCTCACCCGAAGCGTGGGTCTTAAACGTCATTCTGTGTCCAGAAAATCCATCAGAGCCTAAAACTCTCCTATATTAGCGTGGCGGTACAGATATTCAGAAAATTTCTAGAATATTATGCTGACGTATATTTAGATGAAACGTGTTTGTCACGGATTAACATGGCAGCATGAAATCAGACATATTTGAAAACTGGTTTGAACAGTGTCTCTTAAAACGTCTTGAAGAGACTTCTGTAATAATTGTTTTAGACCACGTACCTTATCACAGCCGTTTGTTAAATCTCCGACTTAATTCATCTTGGAAGAAAGATAAGATTTTCCAGTTTATGACTAACCATAATATTCTTATCATCCCATCCGATCCGATCCCATCCCATCCCATCCCATCTCATCCCATCCCATTCCATCCCATCCCTGTAGTTCATATTCTTCTGAAAAATATAGATGGAACTGAATTCATTACTATGGATCCAACGTCCTGAATGCGTGGCACTCCGCCCTTGAAAGCTATTAATTCTATTTTCAACGATTTTCTTATGAACAGTAGAAGCTATCAATTTGAAAATTGGCATTCGTGTTGAAATTCATAATAAACTCCCATAGGATTTAATTACAGTCAGCATGTAATTAAAATAATATCCTGGTCGCTCGAAGAATGAGGCCGCTAATAATTTTTTTAAATATTGATTTTCCATGTAAGATGAAGAGTGAAAACGATGATTGCTTAATTGTGTATAAGTTCAAAGACAACAAGATTTAACCAGTGGTGGTTGAACAGGTAATAAGACATTGATGGGCATGGTACAAATTTAAACTCATATTTTGGTATCGTAATCTTCCATCTGTACTATCTGATGAGAGACAGCAAATTCGAAAAATGATCTTTTTCTCATTATTAGCCTGACATTCCTTGTCTATCCACGAACTAAGCACTGTACGAAAATGCTTCTGCAAATTCACTGCACCGCTTCTGCTGTTGATGGACAGACATAACCTTTTCCCTCCATACAGAGACAGTCCTGTGAATGTTGACTGGTGTCGTGTTTTTGTTCGGAGAAAACGAATCGTTCTTCGGACTTCCTGTGACCACACGCTCACCAACTTCACCATTTTGCAACTGTCGTTTTGCCAAGGTTCTGGTTTACAGACTTGTGAACCTGTGCGCAATCTGTAATTGTTGGGTACGTAAGCTGGAAGGGGCTGTCTGGCCGAGGTGGTAAAGGCGTGCACGGTTCGCCCGGAAGGATGTGGGTTCGAATCCCCGTCAAGAAGTCGTAAAATTTAAGAAATGAGATTTCCACTTCCGGAGGTGCATATGGCCCTGAGGTTCACTCAGCCTACACCAAAAATGAGCACCAGGAATCAACCTGGTACTCAAAGACGGCCGGGCGTAGAGTTAATCACTCTACCCCATCAAGTGCCGAGGTTACGGATAGTGGAAGTCTTTACCTTCCACCCCTCCAAGGGCCTTCATGACCTGTTCAGAGAAGACTTTGCTTTGCTTTTACATAAGTTGGAGCTTGAAAATAAAACAGGGAATTTACTCTTTAACGTACCCTCGTAGTACTGTAAGTAAATATGTAAAATAATAATGTTATTGGGTTTACGTACACGCCCGTTGCTATTTCTTGACAGATACAGTATTTTTTCATCAACTCTTGGCACAAAGCAAAGCAAAATCATCTCCGTACAGAAGCCATGAAGGCCCTTGGAGAGGTGGAAGGTAAAGGCTTCCACTATCCGTAACCTCGGCACTTGATGGGGTAGAGTGGTTAGCTCTACGCCCTGCCGCCTTTGCCCCCAGGAATCAACCTGGTACTCATTTTTGGTGTAGGCTGAGTGAACCTCAGGGCCATATGCACCCCCGGAAGTGGAAATCTCGTTTCTTATTTTCGACTTCCTGACAGGGAATCGAACTCACGTTCTTCCGGGTAAACCGAGCACGCCTTTACCGCCTCGGCCAGGCAGCCCCTAACCCTTGGCACAGGTCAGAGTAAAATGTAGCCTTCATCAGTCCCTGTCCCATTTATGGCTGTGGCAATGTGGACGCTTCTGAGGTGCGGGTGGTGCTGAACAGTGACTTTCGGAGCACCTTTGGAGGTTCAACCTTCGGGCTGAGGACCACACAACGAAACAACTTACTTTTACGATTTTTGGAGACGGCAAAGTGGCGGAAATTTTCCCCGCAGACGTTCTTTTATGTGCCAACAAATCTACCGAATGAGGCTGACGTATTTGAGCACTTTCAAATACCACCGATCAGAGCTAGCAAGGATTAAACCTGACAACTTGGACCCAGAATGACAATCCTCCTACTGTCTGAGCCACTTTATCCCACAGGTGAATTTGTATCAGTGTGTAAATACATGAGCGCTATTTACTGAACGTCAGCATATTTTGTATCCGTTTTGTCGACACAAATCTTGACTAGCTGGTTTGGTCCGACAATTCTCTCGTGCTCAACCCATGTTTACAGGCTAGCCGACGCGCTCGTTATTGACGGCTCGTGTCAATACTCACACCTCATCTCTCACAACTCGCTAGTATTCCACTTACATCACATCATTTTTCAAATGTATTTTGTAAAAGCTTTCGTGGTTTATGAGCTTTGTATTTTTTCGATACTCATGTTTCAATATGTTTTTTGACACGACTGTCACTTGGAGTGTACACGGATACGGTCGAGTGTTTTATTGGTGAACTACACCGAGAGCCAAACTAAAAACGCTCATTACTTCATGTTAATTATTATGATTTCAATAATTTGTTTTGTACAAGTATTATTTTCCAACAATTTGCAACTATACCTTTCTTATTCAGAGCTCATTTCGAATCCATAGCGTACTCTAGGGTTTGAATATGTAAATCAGTGTCAATTAGTCTCAATGCATAGATTTGACTAATACGTTTGTGAATGATTTCAATGATTTTTTTCTATGGGTTTTCTACATATGCTACACAACACATCACTCAGTGGTGCTCTCAAAAGCGGGCGTTACCCCTCTGGCTTTTACCAGAGCCTGCAACCTCGCGGCCATGCTGCGGCTCATGCTCATCTGTCTCTCTTGAAGGATACGTTCCCGTGTCCCCATTTCTGAAGCACCATCTCTCCAAGTTCATAGAGGCTTTCAGAAACACGTCGACGAACATTTCTCCCCCATATGTCTCAAACATGCTCAATTGAGTTGAGATCGGGACTGCGTGATGGCCGAACTAGTACGCGAATCCCCACATCACGCAAGTACTGTATCACAGTTTGTGCCACATGGAGACGGGCAGTGTCACATGTGTTGAAAATCATCCCCAATAAATGGAGCAAAGGGTAAAACATGGTCCTGAAGAATTTCCATGATGTAGGTACCGTTCTCCACGAAAACCAGCTCTGCCCTGGCTTCCAGACTGATGCCAGCTCATACCATGACGAAACCATCCTGGAATGTCGTCCTTGAAGAGAAAATAAAGGTGAATATCTTTCTCCAATCCTTCTCTTCCATCAGGCGATCTTAAGATGAATCTCGACTCATAGGTGAAAAGAACAGCTTTCCATTGCTCCTCAATTCACTCCAGATGCTGACGAGCGAAGAATAGTTGCGCTTACCTATGTTCTCGGGTTAACGATGAACCTGTGACTAGTCTTCTAGAGGCGAGATATGCTTCAAGTCTCCTTCTCATTCTCTTCACACTGACATTGCTCCATAATGCATGCTCCGGTTGAGTTCGAGTTTCTACGGCTGTTGTGTGACGATTACGCAGAACCTGCTGCGGTACAAACTGATCGTTTCTGGAGGATGTCACCCTTCTGCTGTCTGATCCAGGCCTTCTGCATAAGGTACCAAGTTTCCTGAATCTTTGGCATGTCCTCTGGATAGTGAAGACATTGACTCTTAGCACCTGAGCAGCATACCACACACTCCCATCTTCCATTAAGGCAGCTTTCACAGCTTCCTCTCGATGGATTTAATGACATCTTTACTTCACAGAATGCTGTTTGAAACTGTTTTAAAACGACTCAAGAATGCCTTAAAAAGTGCAATATTTCGTCCCACTACAATAATGGTACAGCAACAAGAATACAATCACATGCTGGTAACCAGGTTATGCACCAGTAACATTATTGCAGGCCGGACTGAGTGGCTCAGACGTATAAGGCGCTGGATTTCTAAGCTCAGTTGGCAGGTTCGATTTTGGCTCAGTCCGGTGGTATGTGAACATGCTGAAATACGTCAGCCTGTGTCGGTAGGTTTACAGGCACGTAAACGAACTCCTGCGGAACAAAGTTCCGGCACCTCGGCTTCTACGAAAACCATAAAAGTAGTGGGGGGGGGCATAAAACCAGTATTATTATTGCACGTGTCCTACAATGAGGATACTGCCAACAATGGGTATTGTGGAGTAGAATTCTAACCTGTGACCTTCTCGCAGGAGATGCTTTCTCCAGAAAAATGCTTGGCAACAATGAGGAAAAACGTATATTATACTTTATGCTGCTAGATTGATATTTTACATAGTGTTACTTTTTGTTTTGCCTCTCGGGGTAGTTGCGACTTAGTGGCATTTTATTATTCGTTCGATGACAGTAAGAAAACTTTTTATTTTTATGTTGTGTGAACAGTTGATACCCTTGTATTAGGATACAGTTTGTTAGTAATACAGTGACAAAAATCAAAATCAACAAGTGAATTGTTAAGAGCGTTTGTACGAGAAAGAATCCGTCCCCAGGATTAAAATTAACGTTCTGTTCGATGTGTAGTGTGGTAGAGTAGTTGTATTTGGTTTGTTACACAGCTTTGAGCCTTCTTTAGATAAGAGCCCCATTTGCTTATGCCAATAAATTTATCTGACAACCAATTTCATTATGATATACATCGTAGTGTAATTGTAATTATTATGCTGTATTTTCTCCCTCCGAACTGTAAACTGAAAATCACTCGGTACAATCTGGAAACCCCTAAATCAGTGGTCGGCATGTCACATTATGACATAATTCTGAACAGCCGCATTCTCTGCTCGTTAATCTCTGCGTTCTGAGCTCTGCATGGAGAGTAAAGGCTGTCATGATGGCAGTATTCTTGGCAAATTCACCGTCATTGAAGGAAGGCATGTTCTGTGCAGTCGCTAGTGAAATCGTATACCCTAAGCTTATCATAGATTGACTGACAGTTTTTCAGTTTCATTTAACCGTTTATCTTTCAGCTGTTGCACTAGCTCTTGCCAGTTCTTCTCCCATATATTCGACACATTCATTGGTATGGCATGCTGAATCACCTTGCAACAAATCAAACACTTCGTAATTACCCCCATACTCCTTAAATGAGTAAGTTTCCTGCCCGACTATAAAAGTCATGGGAGTTGATGGTCTTTCACTACTACACTTTCATGGCTCAACTATGGGCAGTGCACGCACTTCAGTGTACTGTCACGGCTCATGATAACTAGTACCCTTGTACTTCTGCACTGAAAATCACAGCGCCCGTGCGTATTTGTAGTGCTGCAGCCCCTACCATCCACTATTACCTACTGCCCAAGAACTTAATAATGGATGTGTCAAATACGGTAAGATTTCTTTACGTTTCGCGAATAATTTGCTCCGCATCCTCAGAAGAAGCACAAGTCCATGTACGACTGCGATTCTTCTAACAGTTAATGTTATTAATATGAACCGTGTGAGTATCAGTCTAAAAAAAAAGTTATGAGAGAACTCTCATAAAGATAATTTTTACACAAATTTCCTCCAAATTTATCAGTGAAATACACTCATGTTCATAAAAACCAGAACACCTTGAAAGACTAAGAGATAGGAAGTTCATATTCACAGGAAGTGTGCTTTAGTATGTTCTGAAGAAATGATTAGCATTTGAACCAGCGTCGGCACTCAGTTTCAAGGTCCACATCGATATCTCGGCGCACTACCATCGACTGGTAAAATTTGCCTGCGGCTCTCATTGTCGCTATAAACCGAAGGATTAGTGTGGCTTGAGCAGACGTGCTGGATGCCTCGCAGACGTATGCGAGAACCGTACCGTCAAATGAGTAAGTTTGAAACAGGGCGCATTATTGCCATGAGAGAACGTGATGCATCCATCCGGAAAATTGCTACTCGTGTGGGACGAAGTGTGTCGGCATTGCAACGGGTGTGTACAGAATGGTTCACAGAAGGCCGTAGATCACGACTAGATGGGTCTGGTCGCACCACCCAGACCACCCCCCGAGAAGATCGACACCTCATCTGAATGGCATTGCAGGACAGATCTGAGTCCTCCTCGGCTCTGGCGCAGCAGTGAAACAGTGTAACACATCGTACACTATCAGGAGTGACAGTCCGTCGTCGTTTATTACGGTCGGGGTTACCGGCGCGCCGCCCACTTCTTCGCCTACCTTTGACAAATGTGCATAAACATGCTAGACTGCAATGGTGTATGGAACGTCACTGGGGTCAGGAGTGTTTTCGGACGAATCCAGGTTCTGTTTGTTTGAAAATGGTGGCCGCATTTTGATTCGCCGCAGACAGGGGGAGAGGCATCACATTGACTGTATTCGCTCAAGACATACAGCGCCAACTCAAAGCCTTATGGTGTGGAGTGATATTGGGTACAAACACAAATCACAGTTGGTGCGTGTCCAGGGCACTGTGACCAGTTTGACCTACGTGAATGTCATCCTGCGACCCGTAGCCATACCCTTTCTGCACGACATCCCAGATGCCATATTTCAATAGGACAATGCGCGACCACGTTTTTCTGCACGAACACGTGCGTTCTTGTTGTCGCAGGATGTCAGACTATTGCCCTGGCCCGCCCGATCACCGGACTTGTCGCCAATCGAAAATGTGTGGGATTTGGTGAAACGACGGCTGCGGCGCTGTGGCCCAATGCCAACCATAAAAAAAGAACTGTGGAACCAGTTGAATGCAGCATGGATGCCTATACCCCAGGACCCCATTCGCGCCTTATACGCGCCGATGCCATCACGCATGGAACAAGTTATCAATGCCCATGGAGGACCCAGTACCTACTAGGCAACATGAGACACGCTGAACTTTGGTGACTGAAATGCTAATCGTTTCTACTGAACATACTAATGAACATGTCCTGTAAATATGAACTTGCTACGTTTCCGAAACGTAAATAATTTCACATTATTTTCCTGACACGGCATAAGCCCAAAAGCCTATACAGTATCATGTCTATAAGTACGAGCCGCGAAAGCATAATGGCAACATATAAATCTCTCTCTAGTGTCAGGTTTTCATCAACTTAATTTTTTTTTTTAATTACATTTCTTCGGTGACGAATTAGTTGTTACAACCTTCGCTGACATGGGAAGATGACGTACATGGGCAGATCCGGTTTTAGTTACCGTACTAGTCTTTTTTCTGTCTAAGCTTCGATATCGCAGACAATAGAAATGTCGGCACTTTGCGGGCATGTTGGATTATTCAAACTAAAGGCAAAATGTTCATCGTTTAACTAGATTTCGATTTTCCGCATTTTTTTCATTTTAGCATATTATTAATTAAACTGCAATGCTCCGAACATCTTTCCAAAGCCTTACATTTTGAAAAGAAAAATCCCAATACTTTATAATACAAAGCTCCCCAACGCTGACAAGCAATTTTCGCGACATTTTTCATATTCGGAACTATTCAGTGTGATTTTCTTATACTGTTTTAAGCGTACAGAGTATGAAGATGAGTTACCGAGCCAGGTCAGGCGTGTGTGTGTATTAATTCCCTTATACTACGTCAATAGTTTCTGAAACACGTCGAGGCGCTATTATTTTAATTAGTCGAGGTGTAAAGGCCTTTGCAACATCCCTGAGAACCAACTCATGCACGTTATGGCTCAATCATGAATTGTGAGAGACGTGTGAACGAGTGTTTTGTATAAGATTAAGTTGTTGGTAATTTTATTCATTAGCTCTCGATTACCTACCTAACGTACAAAGTAGCTGCCTGCTGTCATTTCTTGATGGATACAGTACTTTTGCATCCATCTCTTGGCACAGACCAGAGTAAAAAGTAGCTTCCACTAAAGTCCCAGTCTCATCCATGGCTGTGACAATATGGAAGCTGCTGGGGTATGGGTGGTGCTGATTAATGACAATCAGAGCACAACCAGTGTGTCTGAGTGTCATGAAAGGTGTTGCTCATAGGGTTAGTTGTGCTACAGTAGCACTGTCTGGCCCAGTGAGGAAAACAATGGCATACTACCTCACTCCTCATCTTGCCTAGTCGCCTCATTTTGGTACTGCTATTGGTTTTTGTGGTTTCGCTATAACTGCATAGCCTTTGGTGATGCTATTTGAGGATAAAACCAACCTCTGGGCTGATGACCTTACAGACAGACAGACGTACAAAGGCGCAGGAGTTACCTATCACCATGCATGATCCTTGCAAAATGTATTTCAGAAACCAATCACTGACGTTTGGTATGCTATATTCATACGTCTTATAGAGCTCATCCATGTCTTGCAATTTAACCCTATTCTCGAACCACCGTAGCTTTAAATTGATACTTTTTCTTTTAATGTTGAGGTGTCATTCTTGGATTCGCTGGTAGGTTTACATGCAAATAAAAGTAGTGAACAAACACAACTGATGGTTACAGTATCACAGAATATAATTCCGACTTTGGTTCATTTGGTCCTCATTCAGTCAGAACAGTGCGTTACTTCTGAATTTCAGGGAGTCACACTCGGTAAGTCATGAGAGGTGTTTAAGTGTGTATGCTGCACCCACTTGGCACGCGGCCTTTCACTTGCTGTCGCGATGTAGCCATCTCGCTGCTGGTGTGATGGCGCTCCTTCGTCCTATTAGGGTGCAATTGTTTCTGGGCCAGTGTGATAAGATAAAGCCACAACTATTTCGTATAATCGCTTAAACTTTGACCCTTCCCATCTAATAGTCTAAAAGAATGATTTCTGATAGAAGTAACTGCTGTGAATGAATTCATCTCGTGAAATAACAGCAAGGTGTCAGTTTATTGAAGTCTCTGTGAAGATACTTTTGCTGTCTCATGACGGGGCGGTAAACACGAACTTCGAAATGCATCTGAGATTCTTCTTACCTATGCCTTGGTCAACTCTTGTTCTCTTCCAACCTCAGTATTAAGTTAGATAATTTCGACACCTACTTTGCCTTGCTTGAACCTATTTTCTCACCTTCTGTCTTCATTTTAAAATGTGAGTGATCAGATCGAAAGGAAATCCATCACCAGCGTTTCACCATTTACCGTAAATGTTATAATCTCCGCTAGCTAAAGAAGATTGGCATTTTTTATGCGCGAAAATTCAACGTTCGCCATGTCTAAAAGTTGCCTTGTACAAAAGTCTTCTGCCGCAGATTGAATCTAGGAAAAGTATTCACTCATTGTAATGTAAGTACTGAATTCTAGTGTTAGGAATACAAACGGTAGTTTTATAATCAATTGTACAACCAGGTGATGAAAATTAGAATACAGATTTGATAGTTTTAGCTCAAAAGACTGTGAATTTGACAGTTCATGAGTTCCTTCTGTCAGATTGTATCGTTCGGATCTATTTAAGAAGTAAATTTAACATAGAAAAAATTGTGTAGGGATCAGGGGTTCAAAATGTGAGTTAAAAGGAAGAGACAAAAATATAAGACTGCAGGTGCAGGATAATCTAAAGTTTACTTTAGCGTATGATCTTATGAACTAATCTTCAGCTTAGCTTAGCCTGGTTATTCCTAGGGTCACTGGAGCCACTTTGGCATGTTGTGAGTTTTGGCCAGAAGTTAAAGACTGGACGTCCTTCCTGACGCGATGTGAATTTTCAGGTGAAAATACCTCTTCAGGATCGACCTTTATTCGAACCATCTGGACCAGCAGTTAAGCCACTATCTTATTTTATTCCTTTCTTATGAACTAATAAACATGTCATACTACTACTACTACTACTACTACTACTACTACTACTACTACTACTACTAAGGGCTGTCTAGCCGAGGCAAGGCATACTTGGTTCACGCAGGAGTACGTGGGTTCGATTCTCCGTTAGGAAGTCGGAAATAAATACAAGCGAGATTTCTATTTCCGGAGAGGCACATGGTCGTGAAGTTCACTCAACCTACACCAAAAATGAGTACCAGCTTAATTTCTGGAAACAAAGATGGCTGGGCATAAGAGTTAAGCAATCTTTCCCCCTTACCAGGGAACTTCACCTCACTCCCCCTCTTCTCAATGATATATAGCTTATTTTAAAGATAAGTATTTAAAATAGCGTTCAAAACATAACGAAGTTTTATTGAACTATGCAAAACAATTGCAATTAGCTTATGCAGATTGATAATTCCATACAACGGATTAGCTATCACAGCTGTGTAGGCCCAGTTACTAACGTTGGGGGCTATGTAGTAGAAGCACTTTACTTGTGTTCGTTTATTTCCTTTTTGTTGTATTTATGTAGGTCTACCCCATGTAATGGACCAACATTAAAATAAATTCACATATAATATAAATTGCTTCTTTAAAATTCTATAAATTAAACAAGTAGCTAAATAAACAATAAAACATTTTAGGCCTGCATTAGACCATTTTCGTTTAGCTATACTGTGTTGTGAATGCGAATATTTTCAGTTCCACAGAAATGTTCAAAACACAGCAGTTGATCACAAATACTGTAACATATAAAGGCTACAATTTCACAAATACAGCATATTTTACCTTGAACTCTGTCGAGACATATATTCTCCATTTTTTAAACTTTTCCAATATTTCTATATACCCGGCCTAAATCCATGTATTTAAACATTGGTTGTAACTTGACTGAACAAAGCGGAATATGATTTAGAGCTTGAATTGTTGTAATAGACACACGATTGCGGAAACAATATTTCTCTGTATATTTATGCGATTTTGCACCTGAAGCTCAACTTGAGGTCCAAACTTCAGACTTTTCACTTGTAAGCAGAGGTGAAAATTTTGGCAGTACACAACCTGATTTATTAAAAGCTCGTTGAATAGTATAACTATGCGAAATGGCACGAATCTGGTGTACACTACACGCATCATTCCCTTCTCCCCTTATCGACAAGTGACCTTGCTTATTTCATTTGATAATTAAGACCAGACTGATTGGTAATATAATGTACTCGTCTTCATATTCACGGAACTTTATGCTGCTTCTTGCGACAGAACATTTGGAAATCTCAACTACCTAGTTCCTCCAATTCCTTTGCATAGTTTCTACCCACATATTTTGTCACTTTTCTACTTGTAATAATATATCTCCGCTATGAATGGTGTGAAAATGTTGCTCATAGGGTCGGTTGGTGCATGCATTTCAGTGGGCTTGGCAGAATGATATGTAATAGCAACTTCTGGCTCGGTGAGGAAAGCAACGGGAAACTACCTCACTCCTCATTTCCCTAGTACGCCTCATCAGTGATGCCTAGGCCATCTATGACAGCTGATGGCAGAGCTGTTGAGGATCCAACCAGCCTTAGGGCTGAAGACTGAATATACATCTTGAAACGTAACAACAATAATTTGATGCTTTAAAATCAAGATCAATTGTTTTGGCATAGTTTAACCCCCAAATTTGTAAGTCGGTGTCACCGAGCTCGATAGTTGCAGTCGCTTAAGTGTGGCCAGTATCCAGTCTTCGGGAGATAGTGGATTCGAACCCCACTGTCGGCAGCCTTGAAGATGGCTTTCTGTGGTTTTCCATTTTCACACCAGGCAAATGCTGGCATTTTCACACGAGGCTAATGCTGCGGCTGTACCTTAAATAAGGCCACGGCCGCTTCCTTCCCACTCCTAGCCCTTCCCTGTCCTATCGTCGCTATAAGACCTATCCGTGTCGGTGCGACGTAAAGCAGCTTGTTGACGCCATGTACTAGGCTTGTTTCGGGCTTCAATAAACTGCTGATACACATGTTATTCTAGTTCCTTGAACTCCTGTCTACAGGTACAATTCCTTTCAGTATTTTTTTTTTTTTACAATATTTGACAGCATTTTTCTTCATTCCTTGAAACTTTCTGAAATTTTTAGTCACTGCAGACCTTAATCTATATTTTCGTCTTTTATTTGGTTTAGACAACACTCGATGCGTCAAAACTTATGTCATATAGTGCATTGGTATTCTTTCTAATGAAATGTGTATGATACGTCCTTTTCTACTCTTTCCTCAAAGGGCTCATCTGAATCCTCATCAGGCACATACCGAGTGACTTGGCCGTGCGGTTAGGGGCGCGCGGCTGTGAGCTTGAATTCGGAAGATAGTGCGTTCGAAACCCACTGTCGGCAGCCCTGAATATGCTTTTCCGTGGTTTCCCATTTTCACACCAGACAACATGCTGGAGCTGTACTTCAATTAAGGCTACGTCCGCTTCCGCTTCCTTCCCACTCCTAGCGTTTCCCATCGTCGCCATAAGGCCTATCTGCGTCGGTGCGACATAAAGTAGAATTAAAATAAATAAATAAATAAATAAATAAATCAGGTACATAGAAATCTGCTGCGACCATTAAAGCTTCTTCATCATTGCAGTTGTTAATATCAACTAATACATGTAGTAAATATTCAGATAAATATGTAACCATTGACTTGATCCTTTATGAACTCCCAGCTTCACTCTGATAACTGAGATTGTAACGAACAATTTGAGAGAAGGCGCCAGCAGTGTTTGATGGCTTCATTTCACGAACTCCGGTCCCTATTTATTAACATACTACACATACACAAACATAGTGGTGTCACTGTCGGCTGAAGTTTGTTTCTGATGATACTCTAGTATCATTGACTTCCACAAACGGTTTCAAACTTTTAAAGAAGATTGCACTTATGTGGGATCGAACCCTGACATTTTCGATAAGAGTTCTTCACTCTATCAACTAAGTTATCGAAGAGCACGTAATATTGTTTCTATAAAAATGTATATCCAGGAATTGATATTTTAATCCATTTAGGCCATTTGTACTTAATCTCAGTATGTCTCGAATGTTATCCCTTATTAAAGGGTCTCCAGTTAATCCCTGTTTTATTGCAATCTGAGAGGATTGCGATGGATATGTTCCGTTGTTAGTGCCGAAGTTACGGATACTGGAAGCCTTGACCTTCCACCCCTACATCATGGCCTTTGTTTTTATTACTCCAGCTAGACACCATGATTGAATATTGATCAAAATTACAATCTTTCATTAGTAAAGTACCTTCTTGCCTTTCTCCAACAAACCGGGTGGGAATTCTCTCTTGTTAAACTTATTGGGAGAATCCATTCATTTAATGCAGCACCGACTCTCAGCCGTTCATTCTCTTTCTTTGACACCGGATGCATTTGTGGTTTCCGCAGAACCACTGTAACTTCCATAAAGGCGCTGAATGTGCACTAAGCTCACAGATCTCTGGTACAGGCCTTATTCCTCGTTGTCGTTCACTGTCTTATTGTCAACAGACCAGAACTGGAGGAACACAGTTATGAAATGACTAACGTATCCCTTTCTTATCTCATTCATTGCACAGTGTATTCCAAGTAAAGATTGAGCTCTCCTTCGTCTTATATGTGTATTCAGCTGCACTCCCCTAACGACTGAGACAGTTGGGGTGTACTCAACTGAAACGATCGAAGGCGATAAAAATGAACATAAGAGTAATTTGCTCACCAAGGTTCGTAAATACGCTAAAAAGTTTTGTGTGGCTTGTTTCATCCTTGCCATTTACTTCCCCATATACAGCTGCAGGAAGTTGGCACTGTACATACTGTATCTAGTCGTTGAATTGGTTCTGAGCCACAGTGAGCATGGAGAAATGTTTTCAGTATTTCACTGTACGAAGATACGATAATATAATGCCATTTACGAGTAGCGCTAATTTACAATTTGGTTTTTGTCTCTGTGATGTGCTTGCCATTGAGAGAGAGAAATTGTGTACTGACCTATTAGTATCAGTCAAAAATCCTGCGGCTGACCTTCGAAAGATACTGTTGAATATTTGAAAGCGATTGTGTGAAGGAATAATGGCAAGATAGACCAGTCGTCTGTGTTTATGCAATAAATGAGGAAATTATTGGTAACCTGCACAAATTGGACAAATCTGCCTTTGGAAGCATAGTAGTCAGGGAACGTTTTGTGGAGTTATTTGAGTATAGTTTGATCACTGTATCTAAGATTAATCAGACACTAGACTAAGCATTTCTTATCATGTCTTTTCTCTCTCCCGCTTGCTGATAGCCAGCGGGCGGAACACTGGGATGACGACCTGTGACGCCATAGTTGAGGCAGGTCTAGTCTCCGTAATAAGATTGTCGGTACTGCAGTACTTACCAGGTGTATGTTATATTCCGTGTACTGTACATGCTGCATGTGTCAAGTTCGTTTGAAAACCTGTGTGACTGTGGGATTCTTTATACTGATAAATGTTAATACAGAATATTATTGGAAAGGAATAAACAAACAAACAAACAAACAAACAAACAAACAAACAAACAAACAAACAAATAATCCCCATGGCGGCACAGCTCTCATGATCGTTGGCCTACCAAACGACCGCTGTTCAGCCCGAAGACCTGCAGATTACGATAAGTTTTTGGTCGGCGCGACGAATCGTCTCGGCCATTATACTTGGCTTTCTAGACCTGAGCCGCTATCTCATCGCCAGATAGCTCATCAATTTTTCACACATAGGCTCGAACCAGCCCCCAGACGAGATAAAAATTCCTGACCTGGTCGAAAATCGAACTCGGGGCCTCCAGGTAAGAGGTAAGCTCGCTACTCCTGGACCGCAGGAAGGAAGGAAGCAGTTGTGAACTTGACAAAAAAGGTGTCCACTTCTGACCCTTGTCCGTGAAGGAAGGAGTACATTTTGCTCTATACCAGTATAATTCATATTTTCCATTGTGTTCTCAAAGCTTGTATTTATAATCTCGCTGACTAGCAACCTCTTTTGAGCCTGATTATGTGGATTTTCAGTAGAGTCGTGAGAGTGTCCTCTACAATTAATTCATGGCACACATCCTGGACGTGAAGTTCATAGGTTTCTCAGATCACAAAATGATATAGTTAATGCTACACAGCCCTTCTTAGTGGAAAAACACTATAATAATATGGATAGCGATGACCTTCCTCATTACAGGTCATAGGCTACCAAATAAACTAAGTGCCCTGATAAATTTCGTGGACGTTTCGTTGATACTGCATGCATAAATACGAATAATGTAACTACCGGTAGAAGTCGAAACCAGTGGAAGAATATTGTAAGGTACACAAAATGAGCTCAGGTATGCAAGATAGTAAAGAAATGAAATGAAATGAAAAATGTTAAATATTAAAGGTCCTAGGGGGCACGTATGGGGTTTTCTTAGATATTACTTTCCCCGTACAACGGACACTTGGTTCTGAAAATTTCATTATGAATTCGAAGGACTTTATTCATGGCCCAACATAACCAAGAAGCATTCGGATTAATGGATCACTGGTTTGAATTTGTAATGATCCAATTAGAACTGAGACTTGAAGTTCTCGTAGGCTCTCATTCCTGGACCATCCTCAAGAAAATAGAGAAGATATGGTCCCGTATCTCGGGCAAAACACGCTACATTGGATAGTTCATAAGGATGTCATGATGATTGAACCAGGCTTGTTTGTGTTTCTTTGCTTTAGAATATTACTACCTACTTACGAATTTAAAATGCTTTGAAGTACCGTAATGAAGGCGAAAGAAATGGAGAAAGATTTGTCAAATAAACTGTGAAGATTTTTCAACGTAGAATAACGCCGGAAATAATTTTCTTCGCTGTTGAGTGTTGTTCATACTTAGTATAGTTAAGTGTCGTGCCTTTGTTGGCGGGACCTAGTGTTTACAGTGCACTATGTCTTCTGGTATGGGTTAGAGCAATTTTGTTACTTTCATTGATCTGTCTCTGTCTTATCCTTGGCTTTGACAAAATGAAAGTGACTGAGGTATGAGTGATGCTAGTATTGCCATTCCTTCTGCAGCCAGTCCCTGCTATGAATGGTGTGAAAATATTGCTCATAGGGTCAGTTGGTGCTTGCATTTCAGTGGGCTTGGCAGACTGATATGTAATAGCAACTTCTGGCTTGGTGAGGAAAGCAACGGGAAACTACCTCACTCCTCATTTCCCTAGTACGCCTCTTCAGTGATGCCTAGGCCATCTATGACAGCTGATGGCTGAACTGTTGAGGATCCAACCAGCCTTCGGCTGAGGACTAAACATACACATACAGTTAAGTGTCAATAATTACGACCTTTTTTCTTACATTTAACCTTCAACGGAAGAAAAATATGCTGTCTTTTAATTCCATAATCGTTGTTGAATGTAAACATTTGGAAATTATGAAGCCAGTTTGTTAACATCACATTCAGATTCTATACTCTTGAGTTCCAACGATCCTATTGCTCTTGCCCATAATAAGCTACGTGTTACATTTATTTAGATTGAGAATGTTCTTTGAACTGCGCGACTTTGAAATTGCTGACCGGTTGATATCCGACTCTCTTATGAAGTTCCTCACTGATGCACCTCGATGAGGGTGAGCATTGTCGTCGAAAAAACAAATTCAGCGCCATATTCATCACTAAAGGGTTGTGCAGATGGTCGAATAATTTAATCGGTATACCGCTGTGCAGTTAACGTCCCTCGAATTCGAATCCCTAATTCTAGCCCAAAACTTTACACGATCTCCGCCTCCAAATGCATGCACGTCTTGAACATGATGGTATCCTCCACTGTGTCCGTTACGTCTCCACACCCTTTGCCGTCGTGCATGTGGCCTTTGTGATGTCCATTCATCTGCAAACATGAAATCACGCCATTCATTTAACCTTGTTGGATGACCCACATTCTCCTCTCAAAACCATGACGATTTTGTAGTGCTACACATTGAATCGGTCCAAATTATCATAATTGGGCACTGCGCAGCCGATTGCATACAGTTTGTGTATATACACGAACCCCAGTTGTCCTTAAAAAGCACCTTGTAATTGTTGAGCAGTCGAAGTTAGTCTCTGCAAAGTTACGCGTGTTTAACGAACGATCTCGACGTGGCGTTGTCACCCTCGGATGACCTTCCCTCGGTCTGTCAGTCACATCGTTGGTCACACGGTACCTTTTTCACGTTTTTGACACTTCGCTTTGGGTAATCCTTACGGCACGTGATACTGCTGCTCGTGTATGTCCACCCTGAATCAGTGGAACAATTCTGGCTCAGTCAGACTGGGAAATACGCATTGCACATGAATCGTAAATCCTAGCTGAAGTTCGTACTGCATAGGTAGACTACTGTCAGTCTTCACCTGAAATAACATAGTTCACCGCAGGCTCAGCACGGACAGTAGTCAGTGACATCAGCTGTATTGTAAACAATCCATTGAATTACTGGTGTGTATGCAGTGCTCCTTACCACTTATACAACGGGATTACACACGCCTTACCACATAACGTGCCTAATCCCACAATACTCCAAACTTCAGTCGAAGTGTATATTTTTGAATCATTTTAATGACTTTGGGACGAAGCCATCTCATTTTTGTTGTTGACACAGGTGAGATTGTCATTGTTGGTTCATGATGATTATGACCCCAGATCAGTTTCAGAAGCTTGGCGTAGGGAATAATAAACACGGTTTCTGATAGAATTGTCTGTTAATATTACTGTTGCTTCTTGTAAGAAGCTTACTATTGACTGTGGTCTACTGCAGTCAGTTAGGTACTAGTGTCAATTAGTAACTCAAGGAAAAAAGTATATTGAGATAACCTGACTTTAACATTAATATATTATGTCTTACGTTAGCCACTGCACTGGATTCCAGTTAATAACTAGTTATTGAGCTAAACGAGTTGTAAATTGTACGTTATAAACCATACGAGGAAAGAAGGAAGGGACTTCTTGACGATGTAAATAAAATGCTATACGGTCAGGAATGGGCTGGTCTATGAAAGGTATTACTTAATACCATTCGCATCTGGTAGTTTTGGAATCAGAAAATAACTAGAGCTACTGTTGAGGTGGGGTAGGACATATACTTAAAAAAAAAAAAAAAAAAAAAAAAAACAACAGCGACATCCCCAAGGACAAGGTCATTTTATTCACAAGCGATGTGACAGGTAGCCTACTGTAGATCGTCATTCCAGGATGAGTATATATGATTACAAATTCAGACCAAATGAAATGCACATGATCACAGTGAAAGGTGCTCGAACAGTAGCATCAATACACAGTGTATCCCCCCCCCCCCCCCTCTGGTGGCAATGCAGGCGTGTATTCGCGCATGAAAACGATCATAAATATACCGAATGGCATTCTGGGATATAGTGTCCCAAGCATCTTGCAATACAATTCGGCAATGGTTCTTGCAGGCTCTGGAGAACGATTAAGTTCCCGCTTCATCATGTCCCATACGTGGATCTTGCTGTCTAGGGCAGGTGTTGTACACCACGTAGAGCACGTTACGTCTTTGTGGGCGTGCATTTTCTTGCTGAAAAAGCCCATCATCTTCCTGTCGAAATGGAAGTAACACGGGAACAACAACCTGTGCAGTGTAGCGAGCACTGGTTACGTTATACTGTAGAAACCCCAACTGTGGCCGCGACTTGTAAATGATGCCCCCACACCATGAAGCGTAGGGTGGGACCTGCGTGTCGTGGGCGAATGCACTCTGGAATAGGCCGCTCACCAGGTCTACGCCGTACACGTGTACGTCCATCACTTGCATACAGACTGAACCTACTCTCGTCACTGAAGACAACAGAGCGCCATTCGCCCCTCCAGTCAACTCTTTCACGACACCAGAGTAACCGTGCTTGGCGGTGTCAGTGGTAGCCTGGCCAGAGGCACACGTGATCGTAAACCTGCTGCAGGCAGATGTTTCCCAATGGTCCTTGGTGACACAGCAGGTGCAACATGTGACCGGATTTCGTTCCTGGATGATGTTCGGCGCACAATGCGTCGATCTTGACGTGCGTCTGTAGTACGCGGACGTTCGGAGCCTGGTCTACGGGTGTGGGAATGTTCCACAGACCACCGCTGAAAGCAGCGACACACCGCCGATACATTGTGCCGAACATGCAATCCGTCGATACGTCCATGCAGCTTCCCGCAGGCCCAAAATGCGACCCCGTTCAAATGGTTGCAGTTGTTCAACAGGAGCATGTTTGTACCTTAGAATGAATGTTGCAAATACTGTTCATCTCTAACCTGAGTACAGTTACTGCCTGCAGAGTCAAAACAGAGTGTGCATAGAGAGGCCTCCTGAGCGCCATCTGATCGCCGATGTCCGTGACAAATGTATCAGTAACACAACAATCCCTAAGTTTCCACATATTGTAGCCCGGTGTCACTGAACACAGTCCTTCAGGATGTTGCATGTTTTGTTTACCTCCTGTAATCAATGAGATAAATTGTGATTGTAATGAAATTGCGCAATGTTTGTATTGTGCTAGGCAGGGTTACCATATTCTAAAATCTGAAAATGTTGCCATATTCCTCTCGCAACGAACAGCATGTAACAAGATTTATATTATTATTATTATTATTATTATTATTTTTTTTTGCAAGTTGCTTTACGTCGCACCGACACAGATAGGTCTTATGGCGACGATGGGATAGGAATGGGCTAGGAGTGAGAAGGAAGCGTCTGTGGCCTTAATTAAGGTACAGCCCCAGCATTCGCTTGGTGTGAAAATGGGAAACCACGGAAAACCATCTTCAGGGTTGCCGACAGTGGGGTTCGAACCCATTATCTCCCGCCGCACTTAAGCGTCTGCAGCTATCGAGCTCGGTGGGTTCCTCATTTACACCACTTTGCAGTTACTACATGTTTATAACTATCTCTCGTTATCAATTCCTTAATACTATACAATTTGTCAAACATAATGTTTTCATTTAAAATGTCTGAAATTAAATTTCACTAAGGCAAGTTCTTTCACATAATCCATGGTAAGCCTGTTTTATTCCTGCCGGGCTGAGTGGCCCAGACGGTTGAGGCGCTGGCCTTCTGACCCCAACGTGGCAGATTCGATCCTGGCTTAGTCCGGTGGAATTTGAAGGTGCTGAGATACGTCAGCACGTGTCGGTAGATTTACTGGCACGTAAAAGAACTCCGCGGGACAAAATTCAGGCACCTCGGCGCCTCCAAAAATTGTCAAAAGTAGTTAATGGGACGTTAAAACAATAACGTTATTATTATTATTATTATTATTATTATTATTATTATTATTATTATTATAGTGTCCTTCATTTTTCCAACATGTAATATAATCAGTCATACCATTTTTTTCTGACTTGACTTGTCTTGGTGATATGACGTCACATATCGAAGCTAAGAACATCGAACAATCGAAATTGCGATACGATTATCAATTCTACCGGTCGTAGCCTAGGTCTGCGCACTTCAATCGCGCGGATTTTGCATTACTTAACACCGAAAGAACGCTGAATATCGCCCTTTCTACGTATGGAACAAAAACGAATAAATACTTCAGTATGAAAAATGTGGACAAATTAAAGGACTTCACAATATGTACGCGAACTGCTATTTTTATCATTAAAAAAAGCGGACGCTTCTGCATAAATGGTGACGTATGGAAACCTTAGTGCTGAGGGAGACTAAGCAGTATGTTCTTCAGTATGTCAAGATTTTGTAACGCGACACAAGTGCCTAAAGGTTACATATCTCACTTTTATCACTTTTGGGAAGTAAGATGACTCAGCGGTGGTATTTCAGAATAATCGTCATCGTTTTTATTGAAATACTAAGAACAACGAGGTGATCATGTTCGTGGCATGTACGATATCTAATACCCCCTGTTAACATTTCTTTGCAACTTGCTTTACGTCTCACGGACACAGGTAGGTGGTATGGCGACGATGAGATTCGCCTAGGAAAGGGGAGGAATTGGCCGTGATCTTATTAAGGTATAGCCCCAACATTCGTCTGGTGTAAAAATGGGAAACCACGGGAAACGATCTTAAGGGCTGTCGACAGCGGGGCTCGAACCCACTATCTCCCGGATCCAAGCTCACAGCTGCGCGCTCCCAACCCCCCGGCCACATCGCCTGGTGTGTTAACATTTGTGGGCCAGTGCGTGATAATCTGCATCTCGCCCAAGTTTCATATTGTGAATCATGTGGGAATCGCGAGGCCTGGACTGAGTCTGGCATATCCATTATTAAGTCTGAGTACTCTTCTCATACTTCCTCTCTGGTCTTCCATGATGGCCTTTTCTTCTTTTCCGACTCGTACTATTAAAATGTAGAGGGATAGGCGGTATTTCATGTCTATTCTCTTTCATTACCCGATTCCTCCACTCTGTAGGCTGTCCTTAAAACAACAATCGCCCTCTATCTTGCTTCCCTCATTCTCCGCAGGTAACAAATCTTCTCCTTTCACTAATATGAGGGGCTAAGAATCTCGTACCTGGCTCGGTAACTGCAGTCGCTTAAGTGCGTCCAGTATCCAGTATTCGGGAGATAGTGGGTTCGAACCCCACTGTCGGCAGTCCTGAAGATGGTTTTTCGTAGTTTCCCATTTTCACATCAGGCAAATGCTGGAGCTGTACCTTAATTAAGGCCACGGCCGTTTCTTTCCCATTCCCCAGCCCTTTCCCATACCATCGTCGCCGTAAGACCTATCTGTGTCATGTGACGTAAAGCAACTTGAAAAAAAAAAACGTCTTTTAGTTTGTTCTTTTAATAACATTCGTGCCGGGCTGAGGCGGTAGAGCGCTGGCCTTCTGAGCTCAAGTTGGCGGGTTTGATCCCGGTCCAGTCTGGTGGTTTTTGAAGGTGTTCAGATATGTCAGCTTCGTGTCGGTAGATTTATTTTCACTTTAAAGAACACTTTGCGGGATAAAATTTCGGCACCTCAGCGTCTCTGAAAACCATAAAAGTAGTTTGTGGGACGTATTATTATTGTTATTATTATTATTATTATTATCATCATCATCATCATCATCATCATCATCATCATCATCATCAACATTCGCTACCACAACGCTGAAGTGTACTATAGAATATCATTTTGAATTTAGAATATTGCAGTGGGACCCGGAATAAAGTGCAATTCCAACATTTCGTCGAAATGACGAGGTGGAGGAGGTAGAATAGACTCAAGTGCTATTTTTGGCGATGGGATTCGAACGTTGCTGCACTTGGGGGGGGGGGGTAAATTCCTGTTAAAATGGCAAAGATTTGTAATGAATTTATGGCGGGAGCTTAATAGATGAAGATCTGAAGACAGTGGGCCTATCGTGGCCGACTATGAACCGTATTTTAATATTCTTCGCTTATGGTCCCTCCCTCTAGTTTTGCACTCTTCTTTAAATAACTGTGCATTTTCTCACGATGTCCAACTATATTTTTATGCAGAGTTTTATGTTTTTTCCCCTTACTCCTGGATAATGCGAGAATTGCTCTTAATACCTAGTCCCAGGACAGCACCCTTAGAAATTCGTGTTTATCCACAGGTGGCACCTTACACCATGTAAGCCCTTGTTTCAGGATTTGACTGAAACAGGAGCTACTGTCAGCTGCGCCTCAAGAAGAATGGATTTTCATGAGCTGTGTCAAAAAATTTTGGTGTGTAGTGGCGGGCCAGTTTGTATTTAGCACGCGGCCCGTTTCAGAAGGCCAACGAAATGAAGCGTATTCCTTTTCGCCCGTGTTATTCGTAACGATGCCTTCTACCAGGCAGGCAAGCAGACTAGCTGCGAGCAGCAACTACACCAGCACATGCGCTCTCTTGACGACGATAAAAGTGGGGTAGGGAGTGAGTGTTGGAGTGGGGAGCCTGTCAAGAGGAGTGAGGGAGGAATGTTTGTGCTCGATAGGGGAAATAGGGGAGAAAGGAAGGAAAAAGCAGGAGTGGGGGAAATTCTCGTTCCAATCTCGTTCTTCGCGGGCTTGCATGGCTACGGAGGTTTTGTTAAGACAGTTCTTGGCTTGAATCATCTCTTATGGAGGAATTTTTAAGTCTTGCGTCCACAACATACTACTAATTAATGGCCACGTTCAAGGATTCTAAAAATACGGATTTCGCGTGAACAAAATTAGATCGAGAACTGGCCAAGTTTAGTGTTAAAATAAATAAAAAACAAGTGTTTCTTTTCCTTATTAAAAATACCTTGTTATGGTGTTGTGTTAAATCTTTCGCTATCAATTCACCCGAACACGTAGAAAAACCAGTCTTCTTCAAATTTAAAAGACCGTGAAAGTGTACATGCGTGTGCGTATACATGGCTAGTGCTGGTTAGTGACCCAACCCACCAAAACATTTTATCATTCTTACTGTACCTTAATAGAAATACTTCATTTTCACGTTTAATTCCTCCTTGTGTGCGTGTGACAGAGAAGCAAATTTATACCCGGTTTTCACTGATAACAGACTCACGTGTGTCAGCAGCATACTCGTGGGAGAAGCGCGGTAAGGTAAGCATAGTAGTACTACTATTACTCCTACTCTTCCTACTACTCAAGGCTATGCATGTGTCATGTTGGGGAATATTATGTGATACCGTGCCGAACATGCGGATTTGAAGCATGAAGAAATGCCTACAAGTGTACAAAATAACATATCCAGTCAAATTACAATATGTGTTTAATTTTAGCGAGTTAGAATGATAGAAGCATGCGACACATTATTTAAGCGTAGTGTAACTGGTTCAGGTGATCTAGCGAGCGCGAGTTTAAATTAAGCATGTGGCATCATTGTGTATAAATTTGGATTACGTAATAGCACGTGGAATGACATAAAATAGACCATAGCTACCTTCTGTCTTAAGCTCCGAGTTGAATGAACACATCTAAAGTGTATCATCGTCCAAATTTACAGCGTAGCATATTCTATCACAAGTCTTCATTAAGGTCATGTATCTTTAAAAGATTGGATATATTGAGCTGTAAGATTTTTATTATGTGACATGAGCAGAATGATACAAATTGCTAATTTAACGGAGCTTTGAGGACATTGCAATGCAAAATTTTGTATGAAGATACTCATTTCTTCCATGGATTCTTTGAAGATATTTACTATTGTATTTCACGACTAAATATAACTTTTCTTATTGATAATTTATTAAAACTGCCTTTGAGGTTTTTAATATTGGAATAAATATTTCAAGATTAAATATATACTCATGGATTCGTATTGAGTTACCGGGCCGAAGGTTGGTTGGATCTTCAAAACACTATCGTCACCAAAACCGAAGACGTTGCTAAGGTACATATTAAACCAGGAGATAAGTGAACTGGATGACCAGTTCATTTCTCCTCCATTGTGTACAGTACTAACAAACGGGAGAGTAGGCCTACATTGATCTGTATAAAACATATACACAATAGGGCAGGATCGGGAGGTATCGGACGGCGGCTGGTGTCGGACAATCACAGATGTCTTTGTTAGCAGCATGTGGTAGAAACTGTTTAGTTACTCACAGGTCCGCCTGCATGATTGAAGGGTGGGTACATCCTACTCAGTGGAAAGGCAGGGTCGTTCATGAATGGTGGTGTATTTTTGTCCTTTGCGTGATTTTCGACCGGCACGGATTTATTTTTACCAAAAAGTAGCAGCAACAAGAATAAGTTGCATTGAACTTTAAGTACATTAGCAGAAGCAGTATTCCTTACTCTGTATTATCGTGGGTTTAGAATCGGTTTCTTTTCGAACGTTCTCGTTCAGTTCCTGTTGTTTCTTAAGAGAGTCATTCGGGTGGTATCGGACACGAAACTGGCATGCGGTATCGGACATCATAGGTTGCAGTTCCGTCCAGGTTACTGATAGTACTATCCTTTGTTTTAGATAAACATGGGGAAGATACGAGGATAATGGGAAGAAAGCAATATGATATTAGTTGTGAATAGTGTCAGGGACAATGGAATGAGTATTAGAGAGGCAGGTCAATGGTTCTCTGTTCCACAAAAGCACGTTAGGTGATAGAATAAAAGCTCTTGATGCTGGTAAAGAGATTCCAATAAAAGCATGTACGGCGAACAGTGAGACCTGTGCATGCATATCAAGGCCCCGACAGCCAGCTCATGCCACTCAACAAAACTGAATTTTTAAAACTTGTGTATCAATTTGCTGAGGAATTGTGAGCTCAACATAGGTTTAATATACCAACTAAAATGATGGCAGGAGAGGTCTAGTTTTATGAAGAGGCACCAGGACCTCCGTTTGAGGACGGCTGAGTCTACCAGCTTGCAGAGAGCAGTAGGCTTCAACAAGGAGCAAGTGGACAATTTTTTTGATAAATTAAAATTAAATGATCCTATGGCTAAATATTTGTTTAGTCCGTCAAGAATCTTCAACGCTAATGAGTGTGATATTTTCAGAATGGCTAAACGTTAATTTGTATTTTGAAGGTGAAAAAATCTCTTTTTGTTAAAAAAGATTGACCGTCCGATACCACCCTCCATTTTTCAAACCTACGAAAGTGTAATGACCTCTTAATTTGTTAACATTGTCCGTGTTTTAAATTGTGATTTAATATATCCTAGTGAGTGCGTTAATATAAGACTATAGATGCTTATAAAATGCATTACATTATATTATTTTTTTCCTATTCCATAAAAAATGTTGGCAGAAAAGTTAAACTGTCCGATACCTCCCGACATTCCTCTAAGTATACTTCTTTGTGTAGGGTAAGCTTGCTTTTGTTGCCAATTTGGAAGATGGTATTCCATTGCTTCCTATTATCGCTCCAGGCAAATGCCGGATCTGTATCTTATTTAAGATCATGATAGTTGCATACCGAACCTAGCCATTTCAAGTTATAGCGTCACCAAAAACCTATCTGTATTCGAGCGACGTTAAACAGAAAACAAAACAAGAAAACAAATTAATCCCTGAAGTGAAATGCACTCTCTGAGAGTGAAGGTATCAGTCAGGACCTTAGTCAGAACAGTGTGAGAGTGATATCAAATATTAATTTCATTCTTAAAGGATATACAGAAAAACTTTCCAATAGCGGACACTTGCGGGACGAAAAATGTGTCCGGTTTTAAGGAGTGTCCGTTATTAAGGAAAAAAATCTTTTTTGAAAGCTCTTAGAAACAAAAAAATATGTAGTTAAAACGTTATTGGCCGGGCTGAGTGGCTCAGACGGTTAAGGCGCTGGCCTTCTGACCCCAACTTGGCAGGTTCGATCCTGGCTCAGTACGGTGGTATTTGAAGGTGCTCAAATACGTCAGTCTCGTGTCGGTAGATTTACTGGCACGTAAAAGAATTCCCGCGGGACTAAATTCCGGCACCTCGGCGTCTCCGAAAACCGTAAAAGAGTAGTTAGTGGGACGTAAAACAAATAACATTATTATTAAAACGTTATTGGACATGAATTCACTTAGTCACAATACTCTTACTCACGTGGCTTTCTGTTATGTTATCAAATCAGGAAAGGGAAGACAAGCTGACAGCCACTTACTGTATTTACACTAATTTATTTTAGTAACGTACAAAAACTGGGAAGTTTCACTGTAACACTAGGCTTTCAGCGTCAGTTCAAACATATACAGTACAGCAAATAATATACATAACACCACTATGTTAACTTAAGGAATTGGTCAGTTTTGGTCGGCTTGACATTTAAAATACGTAATCCGTCTGTGTCAGGTTTGCAGAATTTGAGCTTCAGCTCTTTACTCCTTCAGCTGCTTGTGTTAGATTTTGAAAGAACTATTCGCACTCTTTTAGAGGTATTATTTTCGTAGTTCGTGTCCGTGGCCGTTTTTAGGAATGTCCGGTATAAAGAAGTTATTTTCCCATGAGAGTCCGGATTATTCTGTCGGCCTGTTAAGTGAAGTTTCACTACATTATTTAGATAAATAATCCTTTATTTCTTCTTTTTTTAGGAACAGGTAGGCATCGTTTATAGTTTTAGAGGAGTCTGTACCTCGAGCTTTCGTTGTTAGTTCTGAAAATAAAAGTTTTTGACACTCTTCAATAGTTAGTATTTTTTTTTCCTTAGGAAAGAAATATTATTTGTGCATTGTTGTAGATTTATTTCAAGTAAGTGACGAAGAAATTTGTTTTCAAATGTTACATACCTGTATTGCCCACAGTAATGTACTCACTTTCATGTCCTTTTAAAATGGATTTATTCGTATATTGTATTTAAAACATGAGAACGTAGCTTGTTAGTGGTTTATTTTTATTTCATTTGGATTTCTGTTATTTTACTTTACCAGAATGAAGTTGAGCCTCAGTTAACATGCTATTAGTTATTCCCCCATACCATGCGACCGTGTGTGTGGTAGAGAGGCGAAGAGTTTTTGGCCACAGGCCTTGTAGGGGGTCTTAGCTTGGTCTGTACGTGCTGTGTTTTCTCTGGCAAGGACGCCTCCCACAACGCCGGCTTCCCCAACTCTTGCACTTGCACTACTAAGGAAGAGAGTTTTTTTTTAGGTTAGTAGTTGGCACAACAGACAACATGTCCTTGAACTGCGAGTAGGGTTCTCGCCTTTGTTTAAATCTCAGTGAGCTGTTCTTTGGTTGTTTTGAAGGTCAGCTTAGACTTCTGTAATACCTCCGCTGTGCTTATTATCATTACTCTGCCTTATAAATAATAATGGTTTCATGCTCCACTAACTACTTTTACGGTTTTCGGAGGTGCCAAAGTGCGGAATTTCCTTCCACAGGAGTTCTTTAACCTGCCGGTATATCTACCGACACGACGCTGACGTGTTTGAGCACCTTCAAATTCCACCAGACAGCCTGGATCGGACCTACCAACTTGAGCACAGGAAGTCAGCGTTCCAACCATCTGAGACACTCAGCCGGGCTTTTTAGTGATTATTCACGTTCTGAGATTCATTGTTGGGACTTGATAGCCGAGTAACGTAGGCAGTGACTTCTCACCAAGGCGGCCACAGTTCGATTCCCGCCCAATGCATACGACATTTTTGAAATGAAAGATTCCAGTCCCTGTGGTTCGGATTCCACGTAAAACTGGTGGTCGCATGGCTGAAATCACTATACCAACGGTCTCGTAAATCGTGAAGCTTGCCCTTTGTTTAGGTACGTAGTTTAAGGGACATGCCACCCTTTTCTCCCATGAAACACTATGCCATAATTTTTGTTATCATAATGGCAATGATCTGACGGTAATATATATTTGACATTCACATATACCTCGTGTTCCTCAAGTAACTCATATTCTGTATATTTTCACTGTGAATATTTTATATCGTGTTCAACTTGCATTCACTTGCTAAGAGTTGCTGGTGTCAGAATGTTGTCATGAAAAGATTTTTCAATGCGTGCACATTCAAAGATGTCGGTTTCTCGCATTTAAGTTCTCTCATATGCCACTGACTGCGTCGGGATTCTGTCTCGCAACTTTTTATATAGAAGGCATGTTTATAACCGCTACTCAGCCCGTCTGTGCGTAAAGGATGGAAGAAAGTAGAAGCTTTTCATTCTCTCTAAACGCGACCGTAACATAATCCATGTTGGTGAACGACGAGCAGTTTGAAATTTTAAAATGGTATTATTTTTGGGTGGGGTAATTTATACAAATTCCTTCTTCGTAAGACGTATTTTCGAGGAAATTAAGTATGGAATGAGATTGTAATGCCTGAAATAAGTATTACTGTGAATTATGAACCCTGAAAGAACTCAGATAAGGCAGTGTGAAAATATATTGTTCGGTATCTGGCCCGCTGTGTAGCCTGTGGTGAAGGTTGAGAGGCACGAGACATGGATGCATTTTCCTCTGAAAGCTTCTCACTGCATTTAGTTTCACATTGCTGCAGCATGTAAGTGGCATTCTAATTTTAAGATATTATTGCTGTAAACTGAAATATTCGTCTGGGAGTAGACAAAACTGTCTCTTGTTTTCATAAATGTACCCCAAAATGTGAAAAAGATACTTTAGATTTTAATCATATGTATTGTAAAGAATTTGAGAAGATAATGAAACACACTGTAACAGAGAAATGGATATGTAAAGATACATTCACATTCCCGGTCAAATTAAATGTCTACATGATTCGTAAGTTTGTTACTTATTTAATTTATAAATTTGTCTGAAATTACAGGTGACAATAGGGTTCAGAATACTACAGAAAATGTATACATTAATAGCTTACAGCAATTATGAATGAAGGTGAAATATACTAATCAAAGAGAGAGATTTTGTGGTTTGCAACACTAGAGTGCGTTAAGATGAAGATGCATATAGGTAATGTGTCTGAAGATGGTTTTCCGTGATTTCCCCATTTTCACACCAGGCAAATGCTGGGGCTGTAACTTAATTAAGGTCACGAGCGTGTCCTTTCCACTCGTAGCTCTTTGCTATCAAGACCCATCTGTATCGTTGCGACGTAAAATTGTAAACGAAAAGGGTAATGTCTCAAGATTTTCATTAATCCCTTTAGTGCTGTGAGGGCAATGGTGTGGATGACATGAGGCTGATGCAGAAATTGACGAAGGAAGACGATAAGCCCCATAACTTCCAGGTTTTTGAGGTGTAGATATTCTTCTCTTTGTCGACTTCTGGCAGTCCGATCGATATATACCAGCTTTTCGTTTTCTCGTCGTGTCTCAGACTGGCAGTTCGATCGATTATATGCCAGCTTTTTGTTTTCTCGTTGTGTCTCAGGAGCCCTTAAAAGTTCATTTTTAAATATTGTATGAAGTTTCACGTAGTTTACAAACGTTGGAGATTCGATTTTCATTCCTTTGTATTTTTAAATATTTTTAAACATCATCATCCTCCTCCTCCCGCCCAAGTTCATATTTTCTCCGAAAATAGACGATATCTCACAATGCAAATATGACCATTCTACGATTTCGTCGGTTATGTGGATACTGAACTACATTGGGACTACGGATATAGTTGCCGGGCTGAGTGGCTCAGACGGTTAAGGCGCTGGCCTTCTAACCCCAACTTGGCAGGTTCGATCCTGGCTCAGTCCGGTGGTATTTGAAGGTGCTCAAATACGACAGCCTCGTGTCGGTAGATTTACTGGCACGTAAAAGAACTCCTGCGGGACTAAATTCCGGCACCTCGGCGTCTCCGAAGACCGTAAAAGTAGTTAGTGGGACGTTAAACAAATAACATTAAAAATTATTATTATTTAGGATATAGTTGGTTCAGGCTTTGAGAATTAAAGCCCGCGGCCTGTGAAGGGCATCATCCTAGAATTTCCCTGAAGTTGGAATGAGAACCCTTGAAGCCCTTCGGGGAGGTCAGGGATTGAATTCGAACCCTTCTGTCTGCAGAGTAATTGTGCAGTCACTGAGAAAAGGAATGAGCACATGGCATTGTATAATTTCCTCTTAGGCACGCTTTTCTCAGAAACAATTGAACCTATAGATATAGTGTTTGTTGTACGTATCCACAGGGATTGTTTGCAGATGGAAGGTTAATTTTATTTTGATAATAATTACAGTGAAGTCGGATAAACCATTAAGTGCAAGGAACATGCGCTGATTCTTTGTATGACTATACTTTGGCTACATGCCTAGCATTGTAACATATTGGTCTGTTTTGATCGACAGTGGCTCCTGCTGATGAACAGGAAAAAATAAAGGTCTCGAACTTTCTTTGATCCTGTACTAGAAAATGCTTTGATTTATATTTGCATAAGTAACTTTATACCGGTCTGTTTTCAGACCGACTTTCACTGTACGGGATTGAAAGCTGGGTAGACTCGGGGTATCTTATTCATAAGATAGAAATGTCAGACATGAACGTAGCGAGAATGATTGTCGGTACAAACATGCGGGAACAGTGGCAGGAGGCTAGTCGTAATGAGGTGATAAAGGCTAAATTAGGAATGTAATCAATTGATGAAGCTATATGCATAAACTAGCTTCGATGGTGGGTCATGTGTGACGAATGGATGAGGATAGATTACCTAGGAGAATAATGGACTCAGTTGTGGATGCACTGATTTAATGCTACGGCAAGTTGATGCAACGCATCAGTGCTAACGGAGGGCATTTTGAACATTTAATGTAAGAAAGTTTTGTATGGTACGCTGCGAAGTTCTCTTCCTGGGTGTTTCCCATTATTAATGTAGCTGCGTAGAGTTATAGAAAATGATTTCTAACATGGAAACAAATCGTTTCCGGACCCGTCACCATGTAGCATATTTTCTTCATCTACGTCTGAAGAACGTGTGCTGAAAGTTTGGTCATACCTTATTATTACACTCTGTATATCTACGTAGCTGCAGAGGTATTTTAGGAAGGCCATACATATCAACTAGGATCTACTATTTATCAGTGATTGACTTCGTGTTACCTTCCACAACGTTACACGAAGGTCTCAAAAGCAAGCCTGTTGTTTTACGTCACTGTTTATGTCGTAATCATAGCTTTGGTTCTTCCAGTTTTACGTGGAATCCTAACCACGAGGACGGGACTTTTCATTTCAGACATCCTACTTGTGGTGGCTGGGATTTGAAACAGGTTCGCATTGGGATCGTGTGTACTCATGGAATAAGTTTCACATGCTGCATTCTTAACATATCTGCCCTAACTCTGGGACAAGAAATTGTAAATCGTCTAGTACGAGTCCTGTCAATTTGTTCATAATTCTATCCGACTTTAGAACAATCCTTCCCCGGCCCCGTGGTATAGGGCTAGCGTGCCTGCCCCTTACCCGGACGCCCCGGGTTCGATTCCCGGCCAGGTCAGGAATTTTTACCTGGACCTGAGGGCTGGTTCGAGGTCCATTTTTTTGTTGCTATTTGCTTTACGTCGCACTGACACAAATAGGTCTTTTGGCGACGATGGGACAGGAAAGGTCTAGGAATGGGAAGGAAGTGGCCGTGGCCTTAATTAAGGTACAGCCCCAGCATTTGCCTGGTGTGAAGTTGGGAAACCACGGAAAACCATCTTCAGGGCTGCCGACAGTGGGATTCGAACCCATAATCTCCCGGATGCGAACTCACAGCCGCGCGCCCCTTACCGCACGGCCAACTCACCCGGTGGTTCAAGGTCCACTCAGCCTGCGTGATTAGAACTGAGGAGCTATCTGACGGTGAGATGGTGGTCCCGGTCTAGAAAGCCAAGAATAACGGCCGAGAGGATTCGTCGTGCTGACCACACGACACCTCGTAATCTGGAGGCCGTCGGGCTGAGCAGCGGTCGCTTGGTAGGCCAAGGTCCTTCAAGGGCTGTAGTGCCATGGGGTTTTGGGATTAGAACAATCCTAGTCCTAATGATTTGCGATGACATTTATGTCCTCTCCATAGCAACAAGAACAATCCTTGAAGTTATTGTTTTAAATATTTGTCTGTGGTTGTTACTCCGATGGTTGGATCTCTCTCCCTTACTTCATTTAGGTCTCAATCAGTTACGCTAAATGATAGGAGGAACGAAATGGAAACCATGCCTTGTGCAGCATCATGTTGCTTTGTTGGACCTGATTTCGAGTTCTTTTTAATCAAAGTAAGAATTCCCAAACGCTGAGTCACGACATGCATGTTTTTACGTTGTTTTCTATTATAAGTTGAGTGTAGACACTCAGTAGTCCTCTACAAATTTCTCAAACGAACATTTTTCTTTGTGTTCTTGAAAGCTTGTGTGAAAATTTAAGGAAGTTAAAAAATCCACATTTACATATTCTTTGAAATACCATATCATAGAAAATGTAAATCAACACTATGGGTACAGAAGAAGAAATTAATATAATTACACAGACGTATACAAATGAGAAATGATATCGAGGACACTAGTTTTATTAATCAAGAAAAAAAAGGTGAATTTCCTCGAAAGTTCAAGAAATGAAAATGTTATGAGAATGGTAGACGTGGTGGTGCTGGTAATGGTCGTTTTAACAATAACGGGATTATCTACCCCGAGGTTGGAGTATTGGCATGATTGTCCGCGGTTATCCCAATTTCGTCGGAGTCGAATTAATACAGAAGTTTATCAAGAGAGGCGGTACAAGTACGTACATGGAAATAATCTAGACTCATATCTTAAAACCACGCGATTGCCACCCACAACTCGCTCATAATGAATCCTTGCAAAGGTTATACGGGAAAAGAACACACAGGGATGGCGAACCTGTGACACGTGAACACTACTTCTGTTGCACGTCACAGACAACATACCACACATATTAATGTTTTTAACATGTAATAAACAGGTCTAAAATCTACCAAAATAGCATATTTTAACATTACGCTGTAATAAAGAAGTACCGGTATGTCACAATTAATTTTACAAACTTTATTAAGTTAAAGCAAAATATACCTTATACTTAAAATGTAATTTTAAAATGTAATGTAAGTTTGCAAAATAAAATCATGAAACTTTCAGTCGAAAGGACTTATATATAACGCAATTTAATACCTAAATGAAGTCAAATGAAGGGGTTTCATTATTATTTTAAAGGATAATCGGTGACACACTAGACGATAAAAAGTAATAAACAAGACTTTAATTGACCCGCTAGTGGGTAAAGGTGTGTCATCCCTGCGCCTATCACCTGTCTTCGAGGTAC